>NC_056750.1:239899670-239969670 GCF_019279795.1 Protopterus annectens
TGGAACAACAGGTGGTGTAACCCAGAATGTAGTCTTAAGCTATATGTAGTTTCCAGAGAAGCCATTTATTTTATTTCAGTTTACTAATATTCATAGGTTCATATGTTATTATGAACTTATTAGGTTATTGATTCATGAGGATCTTTAGAAACCTAACTGTGCATTCCCACAAAGCTTTAAGACCTTGTTGTTTAAGTAAGAATAACCAAGAGTTAGGTAGAACATTGGCATGTCACCCCTAAACATAAGGGGCAAGTATGCTAAACCAGGGGTGAATTTGTGGTTTGCCATCCATTCATCCAGCTTACATTTGAATTGAGTAAAGGAAGTACTTTGCTTTATGAAGCAAGGAAAATGATTCTAAAGAAATGGTTTTCACTGGGATACAGATCTATCTCTACAATATGTTCTATTAATGTTGCAGAAGAGATTAAGATCACTTGAGTGAATATTTATTCCACCTTTGGACTTGCAGATGTGCAGTAGATGAGAGAGGATAGGATCTGCTGATGCTCTGCATGTGAGGCGGAGAAGGCTCCTTAGTAGTCTGCATGATACTGAGAAAAGGGGCAAGGTTTTAAGATGGTCAGTATAGTTTTTTATGATTTAGAACCTTGTTTTTTTTTTTGAAAGCTTTGTGGTCATTCAAGTTGTGTTAAATATTTGGACAGGTAAATTCCAAAGGTAAATTTGTACTCAATGATTAGCCGAATAATTGCCAAATACAGTGGAATGATCACATCCTTGGACCTAGATGGCATTACACTCACTAATAAGCTGTGCAATGAAAACGGACTTTCTTACATTAGTGGATACATAGTGATTGAAACAGTTTGTTGTCCAGATAGGTTACTAGATCCATTACCACTGAATCAGTTTTCAGAGGTGTGTGCCAATATGAGAGCTACAGGGGATGTCAAGTTTCACAGAAGACTACTATACATTTTATGAGATTTAGTTTTAGTTGATAGTTTTGACACCAGATATTTGTTAGGAAAAAGTCCTCATGGAGTAACCTTCTTATTTCTTTGTACTTTATCATGGAAACCTTATAACTAACATATGTGAAAAAATGGCTATGTGCATTATGGACTACTAAGTTATTTCTGACTCAAGACAGTATGAATCAGGAGAAAATAAACCATACCGTGCAAAGTCATGTTTTGTCAATGGATAACAGAAAAGGAATGCGTCAAGCCAGACTTTTACCTGTATGTGAAGTGAGTAGAAGAAGGTATCATTTCATACAGTTTTATTTATTGATTTTTATGATTGCTGCACTCAGAGCATGATGAATTTTCAGACCAAAGCTTTTTGTAGTGCCATAATACCTAACTAGATGACATTTGTAAGAAGCCAAGTGATAAAGTTGAAATGCTTCAACAAACCCTTTAAAGTGATTAAAAAAAATACATTATGTATATAATATATAACACATAATATTTATATTACATATTATATATACATTTACTCATGTTAATCATTGCTCATTCTGTTGACAGTTTTCCTAGGTGTTACGTTTTGTCAACAGGAAAGATGATCAACAGAGATGCAAGATCAATGTAATGCCTGGGGGGGTATGCCCCTTTTCTGTTACTATGCAATCTCAGAGTTGGTATATATATATATATATATATATATATATATATATAAATAGCATAAGGTGTGATGGGGTTATAAGAAAATTATATTTGGTTAGATAAATATTTTATTTTTATTTAGTTGACAATGAATCTTCACATTTTTAAGAATTTCTTGTAACAATGTATTTTACCAGTAGGTGGCAGTGTTCACCTGTATACTTTCATTTTGTATTTCTATGATCATATTCACAAACTAAGTTTATATGTATTTGTTTCCTTATTGTACTTTTGGTATAAATGTAAATATGTTTGCACTAACTGGTTATTATGTAATGTATACTACTTTGTATCAATCTAAAGTGTTATTTATGTCTGACAAGTTGGTAGAAATGTTTTTTTTTTATCATTTTATCATTATGATCAATGGCCAAAAACAACTGTCTGTCCACAAAGCTGTTAAATCTGCTGGGCATTGTCTGTACTCTTACCATGTTGCTAAGGTCTGGAACTCCTTACCTTTATCCATCAGGTCAGCACTCTTCCCCCCATCCTTTAAAACCATCCTGAAAGACATCCTAGTCTAAATCTGTCTTTGTTCTTGCTCAGCATCAGGATAAAATATATCCCTAAATGTAATCAATTGCCTATTCATACCTTACACTTTATTAATCTCCCTTCTTCACTTCCTTACTTCTACCAAATTTTTTCCCCTGGTTTTCTGTGCAAATATACCATAAGCCTGCTTTTACTGTCACTTCATATTGCAATTTCTGTTTTTATTATGCTAACTTACCTTTAATTTCCTTATAAACTGGCAAAAATTTCTCTAAATATTAAATCATTACCATATAAATTGTATATGTTCTTAACCAGTATTTTCATATTATGTCTAATTTGGTATAATTATTTAAATTGTAGATGCTTATTTATTATTTTTGAAGATTGTAAAATTAGTGTTCTTAAAATGTTTTGCAATACTTTGGAGCTTTTTTCCCCAGGCCACAGCTGTAAATGTGCTTCTACCCAGCTGGACTTTCCCAATAATCAAATATCAATAAATAAATAACCAAATAAATAAATAAATATGGAGCTTTCCTCCTTGGCTCTTCACTGAAAATGGGTACTTCCAACCCAGTCAAACTTTCCCTGTAAACAAATGTCAACAAATAAATAGATCATAGGTTTATATGCTAGAAAATGTCACTCATCCGGTTAGGATAAAACAGATGAACAGCTGTGAGTTCGGTTGAAGCAGTGGATTTGGACTTAATAACTTAAACTTAAATAAACTTATAAACAGATGAGTACTGCACACATACATGTTGACACTCTGTTTTCTCAAAATGGCACTGCTGCGTGCACGTGCTCACTATTTATATGCACATGCCTACACTTGGAAATGCTTCTTAAATTTGAAACACACGCTCTGTTCTACATCCTCCCTCTTTGAAAAATAGTTCATGCATTAAATGACACCATTGACTGACATGCAATTGTACAGAAATGATCCTTTGACATGCTATTCTACAGAACTAATTCTTTGATGTGCAATTATATGAAACTAAACACAAAGGATTCGCCCATGTCCAGGTTGCTGTGTATTTTATACTAGTCCTAGAAATATGACCTGATCATGTGACATAAAAATTAGAACTTTGTCTAGCAACGGGGACTGTCTTTAAGGAATGTTCAACTGTAGGGACATCTGGGACATCGTCTGGAATGGGAATAGGTACTGAGATATGTTCTTTGACAGGAACATTGTCTGGGTTGCTCTGAGATCTAGAGTCTGTATCACAGGTACGATGCTGTGATATCGATTCTGACACAGGAAGAAGATCCCTGCGGTTTCTCCTGTACTATATACCCTCAGATTCTACTAAGTAGGATCTCGGTTTTTCACATATACCTCTCACTTGACCAATTTGATCAAAGCCTTTTGCCGTTTGCATCCTCACTGTCTCTCCTTTTTTTAATAGATGACGAAATCTGCTCATTTTATCATAGCTGGACTTCTGAAAGTAGCGCTTTTTAAACAGTTGGGTTTTGATTGCTCTGGTATTTTAGCATTAGGCACCAACAAACTAGAATTGATAGGCAAAGTTGTTCTGATTTGCCGAAAGTATCTGAGCAGATGAGCCAAGTATATCATCATGGGGTATAGTTCTGAGATTAAGCAAATTCAAGAAGATATTGGTATTGTCACGCTTTGACCTCTCTAGCAACGGCTTTGCACTCTGTACTTCATATTAAGCTAGGCCATTTGATAGGTTCATAGGTGTTTACTAGGCTAACAACCACAAGGGCCTTTTTAAGCCTAGCCATGCATCCCAAATCTCTGACAAGTTCTGATACCCTTGATAAGTGTAAGCATGGGCCTGGGAGATGAATCATTTACAGGTTACCTGTGTCCATTAGAGACATAGATGCCAAACCAGGGATGAATTTCTGGTTTCCCATCCAATTGTCCAAGTTGCACTTGAATTGGGTTAGGGAGGATCTCTGTTTCAAATGGATGGGGAGCCTGTTCCATAGACTGGGTAGTCTCTGGGATACATGCCTATCTCTCCAGCAGGTCCTATTTATATCACAGGCAAGGTTTAAGTCTTTAAAATGGGCAATTCTGGTGCTGTTTGTTTTGTGGATATGCAGGAGGTCCATCAGAGTGGGGTCTGACAATGCTCTGTATGCCAGGCATAGATCTCCACTCAAAAGCCTGTAGGAGACAGAATATAGAGATAGGGCCTTGAGGCAGTCTGCATAGGACATATTACTTACGCCCTGTATTCTTTTAGTGAGTAACCTCTGTGGATGCTCCATTTGTTGGATATGCCTGGTTAGGTACATACCAAAGGGGGCACTGTGCTCAATGATAGGGCAGATAAATGCAGAATACAGTAGAACAATGACTTCCTTGGACTTAGATCCCAGTCATTTGTTTATAAGTTGCGCAACATAGAATGATTTCCTCACCACTGCAGACACATGATGATCAAAGGCTAGATTACTATCTATGTGTGTCCCTAAGTCCTTGACTTCTGGGTCAACTCTAAGGAGTGTGCTGTCAATATGATAGTTACCAGAGATGGATGACTTACCAAGGGATACTGTTGTGCATTTCTTGGCATTTAGTTTTAGTCCATGGCTCTGATGCCAGTTATTCGTCTGTCAGCCCCTCCTGGAGAACAATTGTGTCAGCGTGGGATTCAATGACTGCTCCTAATTTGTAATCATCTGCAAATTTAGTCAGCCAGAGACCACTGACATTGGCCTTTACTTCAGTGAAGTAAATGCCAAAAAGGAGCGGTCCAAGGACTGATCCCTGAGGGACCCCACTTGTGACTGGACTCTTTGTAGAGGTGGACTCCCCAGTTCTAACTTCCTGCATCCTGTCTGTGAGGCAGTTGGCTATCCACTGGGTGACATATGGGTTTGTACCTAACCTCTTGAGTTTGTCAACAATGCCGGAGTTGAGTATTGTGTCAAATGCCTTGGCCAGTTCAAAGTAGACAGTATGAATAATTTTGCCCTCATCCATTGCTTTGGTGACCTTCTCAAAGACGTCCACCAGGTTGAGTAGGCATGATCTGCCCTTGATGAAACCAAACTGGGTTGGGTCCAGTGTCTGGAGGTTTACTATATCTCTTTTGTTCATCTCCATGATAACTATTTCCATGGCTTTACATATAAGACTAGTGAGACTTGTGAGTCTGTAGTTTCCAGGGTCTGTAGATGACCCACCTTTGCGCAGAGGGATGATTGTTGCTGTCAGAAAAATATGTATTAGTGTATGTATTAGTAATATGCTTAGTGCATTTAAGACTTGAAAAGGGTTAACACATTTATTCTATTTCACACTGCATAAAATCTGTACAAATTGCAGAAGCTTTCTAACCTTGTATTGTCATGAAATATGCGCAGCTATAATCTTTGCTTATGCTTTGGAAATTTACAGGGAAGCAGATAATTTCTGCTTGTGTCAGGAAAATAATGGATATATCACTTGTATTAATGTTATGAGACTTAGACAAGGAGTTCCGCTTGTGCTGTGAGAAAATACACAGCTGCAGAAACTATAGATAATCAGAACAAAGACTGCTTGAAAATATGAACTGCAATCAGCATTTGCTTGTGCCTAAGCTAGAAAAGTACCTTGAAATGTAACACATGTATTAGAGCTACACAATAGAAGCTTGTAACAGGCTAGAGCCCACCAAGGCCAGGTTGTTTTTCTCAAAATGTTTTTCATAAATCCAGTCATGTCAGCAGAAAATCTGAGTAACATCTGCTGTAGAACAATGCTGAAAGTTGTGTTTGATTACGTCAACCATAGAAGGCAATGTCTTGTAGAACAGTATAAGAATAGCATACTTCCTGTTAGTAGTTAGGCAAAATCCTGTATTTGCATGTTTTTGTCTCCTTGCAGCAAGTTATTAAATGTGCCTTATCTGAACCTTACGTGTATTGGTCTTTGAAGTTTTTTCCTTTGACAGATTGGTCCTTTGGACCGGAAACCCTCACTTCGCCTTAGATCAGACAGGCCAGGTGGCTTGAAACTGTATGGGGAAGAAACCACATCAGGTCTTCTTATTTGAAAAGCCCTCCGACTGAATTGTCATACAAAAGAGGCCAGCCACTTTCTGATCTGCGACTGAAGGATGGGTTTTCACGAACCAGGTGATCAATCACGAAGGCTTCTGTTTTTAGATCAGGGACTAGATTTGTATTGTTTTTGTCAAGACTGTATTTTTACAAGTCAAGGACAGAAAAGATTACTGTCTTGTCATAGATCAGGGAAAACAGAGTAGGTAGGCAGTCATTCTGAAGAGACTATAACAAAATCCGTGGTGCCACATTAAAAGTAAGAGAGGTTACATAATGTTCAAAAGGTTAGAACAAAATGGGTAATAATTGCACAAAAAGACCCCAAAATCTGCCATTAACCGAAGACGCAAAATACATGCAGTCACAGCGTGCTGATAATATTAAATACTATTTAAAATGGGTTAATAAGTATGAATTTGATGGTAAATTAGAAAAATCCTCGCTTATCAAACTTGTCAAACAGCTTAAAACCGATTCCAAAGGTCGGGTAAAAAAGCAATGCCAATTAGGAATTCATCAGGCACACAGGTGGATTGAGGAAGTAAACCGTAGGGAGCAGAAGAATAATGATTCAAAAGCAATGTTTTTAGATAAGGAGGACAATAACTTAGTAATAGCATCGGCCCCTCCGCCTTCCTTACCAGAATATGAAGCACGTGAACAAGTTAGTCCACCCCCGCGATATCCTGCTGCCACTGTAAATAGAGACACTACGAAAGCAAAACCATTTATTAGAGATTCCATCGAGACCAGGTCTCGAACACGGGCAGGTAACTCAAAAGGGGACATTGAATTATATCAAATGGATAGGAATTCACGATCTGAGTGAAGAAGAAATATGCCCACTTATATCTTCAGGCAGGGCAAGAAGGTCAGGAACCAACTATTCTAGTGTATAGACCCTGGACTCCGGAAGACATCCGGAAAGCCACTAAGGGAATTCCCCATCCAAAAGTTAATTTTAGAAAGTTCTTAGAAGATTTACAGGGAATGAGGCTAAGTTATAATTTAAACAGAGAAGAGGTAGAAAAAGTAGTCAGACAAATTGTTGGACCAGATTGGCACATGGTTAGTGACAACTGGAATCCCCATGACGCTGTGCTCAGACCACTCCCACATAGCAGCGCAGAGCTAGACAACAGAGTGAAAGGTCTTATAGACCGAATCTCTGAGAAATGGAAGCCTAGGGCAGACTGGACTTGCATTAATCAATGCATCCAACAAGAAGGTGAAACTATTGACAGATATTATGCCAGACTGTTAGAATGTTTTAATAACCATTGTGGAATGCAGGTTCCTGAAGATCAGACACAAGATTCCCCATATGAGCAGCAGTTAAAGAATGCATTTTTGAAAGGCAGCATTGCACCCATAAGCAGTTTTATTACAAAGCACATGGTAGATCATCGTACAAGCAGGTTACAGTCATTACTTGAATATGCTAGGCATGCCGAAAGGCATTTTAATAGCAAAAAGAAAAAGAAAGCCCAAGTATTTTCTGTAGAAGATGGAGTAGAAGTTTATGTAGTACAGTCCGGGAAAAAGGGCAAGAGAAATGCCCAGGGAAACAAACAATCTGATCAGCAATCAGAGGACTTTAAAGGGCGAAAGAAAAGGTGTGAATGTTTTAAATGTGGTAAAAAGGGACACTTGGCAAGGGATTGCAAGAAGAACAAGAGTGCAACCACGGAGGAAGACAAGGAGGGTGAGGACTGACTATATGATAGTCAAGAATAACTAGAAGGGGATAGCAGAGAAAGGACAAATGAGAATGTGACAGAAGGAGTAGAGGATGTGACAGAAGAAATAGAGGAAGTTACGGACGGTGAAGAAAATTAACTATTGGATTTAGCTTTATTGAGCTTAGAGCTCTATTTAGCAGACACAAAACCAGAAGTTACACTTTTGGTGGAAGGGAGGGAAGTAAAATTCTTGTGTGACTCAGGGGCATCACGGACCCTGATACATCCCTCCAAACTGCCAGAGAATTCAGAGTCACCTGATTACATACTAGTGAAAGCAGCTAATGGACAGCTGTATCGGGAGCCCCTCTCCTATAATATTGCAATAACTGATCCTGTTTCAGGACTGACCCAGAAAAGCAAAATTGTTGTTTTTGCAAAATGCCCAGTAAACCTCTTGGGCAGAGACCTTATGCAGCAATTTGGTATAGCAGTAGTTCTGACTATGCAGGTTATGGAAGCACAGCGACAAATTGATACCTTTGCAGTGCAAACGGAGGGTGAAATGTTCTATTGGTACAGCCAGGACTTGGTTACGACTGGTCCAGGGGCAGTGACCGAAGAGTTGATGAACGTAGCCATCAGCAAGTTCCCCTCCCTTGACATTGATAAACAACATTTGTTGTACTGTATTCTGTATTATTGTAACACACCAGGACCTGATAAGGAATATGAGCGAGAATTGTTTAGAAATCATGCAAACAGAGTTATATTACGTAATCTGTACTGGGACATGGAAGGGAACAGTGTAGCCAGCTGTTCATTGCCCCAGGAGTTCTTTGCACTCTATAAATCTAATCGATTACCACATGTTAGCTTAACTAAGGATAAGAATGTAAAATGGGTAGACTTGGGAGAAAAAGCCACGAGATGGGAAAAGCAGACAGAGTTAGAACTGTCAGAACAGGGAATACAAATGCAGAAGTTGAATTGGATAACTCAGACCCACCCAGCCGTACACTTGCAGTCTTGCAAGGACAGCTGATTAGCACTCCTATTAAAGGAGGAAGAGAATGCCTTACAGAATATACCAGAAACTCTTTGGTCAACTGGGAAGTCAGATGTAGGACTTATTTGTACAGCGGGACCAGTTACAATCATGCCAAAGTCAGCATTTAGACCACAGAAAAGACAACATCCCTTAAGAAAAGATGCAGAGGTAGGAATCAAACCTATTATAGCAACTTTACTTAAGGAAGGGGTGCTGGTGGAATATCCTGATTCATCATGTAACACACCCTTATTTCCTGTTAAGAAAGCGAATGGAGAATGGCGTATGGTCCAAGATTTACAAGCTGTAAATGACGCAGTAATACCAAGGGCACCTACAGTGCCAAACCTACACACCCTGTTGAATGATTTAAAACCTCAACAGAAATATTTTTCTGTGGTAGATATCAGCAATGCGTTCTTTTCGATACCGATACACCCTGGCAGCCAATACTGGTTTGCATTCACATTTCAGGGGAAAAGGTATACATATACGCGACTACCACAGGGATATTGTGAAAGTCCGACAATATTCACACAAGAAATGGCAAGCAACTTGGTGGGATTTACCCCACCAAGAGGTAATCAGATTTTACTTTATGATGATGATATCCTGCTGGTGGCCCCCACCCAGCAAGATTGCAAAGAAGATACCATAGCGCTATTACAATTTTTAGCCACTGAAGGACATAAAGTAAACAAAAATAAACTGCAGCTTTGGAAAAAACAAGTTAAATACCTAGGATATGTAATATCCAAAGAGGGTAGGACATTAGATGAGGACAGAAAAATAGCGATTTTGCAAGCGCCAAAACCCACTACCAAGAAGGAAATTATGTCCTTCCTGGGTACGACTAATGTTTGCTGGAGCTGGATTCCAAACTATGCCTTGAAATCTGTACCATTGACTAACCTGATATATAAAAAGCCTATGGCAGTACAAGATTTGTTACAATGGACACCAGAAGCAGAATCTGCTTTCTGCAAACTAAAACAGTTAATAGCATCCTCATTAGTTTTAGGATTACCAAACTATCATAAACGTTTTTTCCAAACTGTAGATTGTAAGCAAGGTTATATGACATCAGTGTTAACACAGCAGCATGGGGACAAGCAACGCCCTATTGCTTATTATTCATCACAACTAGACCCAGTGGCACGGTCTTTACCTCACTGTGTATAAGCAGTAGTTGCAGCTGCAATGGCAGTACAGGCTCCGGCCTCAGTAGTTTTGTTTCACCCTCTCACATTGAGAGTGCCTCATGCAGTTGCAATTATTTTACTGCAAGAGAAGGTAGCATATCTTTCCCCTGCTAGGCATCTTTCCTGTATGACTATATTATTGAGCCAACCTCATATGACAATTGAACGATGCATGACTTTGAACCCTTCTACCTTGCTCCCAACCCCTGCAGATGGCACACAACACTGCTGCCTGCAGGTGATTGAGCAAAAGACACTGCCTAGAAAAGATCTCACGGATGTCCTCTTGAATGATGCCGAGGTGATATACTACGTGGATGGCTTGTGCAAAAGGGGTCCTGCAGGACAGAACCTAGTGGGATATGCAGTAGTTTCTGATGCTGAGATTATAAAAGCGAAACCTATACCACACAACTTATCTGCACAGGCAGTAGAATTGATTGCCTTGACACGGGCATGTACCTTAGCAAAGGGTAAATGTGTGAACATTTTTACTGACAGCCAGTACGCTTTTTCTACTGTACATGTTTTTGCGCAACAGTGGAAAAATCGAGGAATGATAACATCTACAGGCAAACCAATCAATCATGCACAGTTTATTTTAGATCTTTTAGAATCTATTCAGTTACCTCAGAAAGTAGCTATTTGTAAATGCACAGCTCATACCAAGCAACAGGATAGGATTTCAAAAGGTAATGCAAGAGCTGATACAGCTGCAAAACAGGCAGCTTCAGAAGTATTTCTTTTGAATGAGGAATTACAACCCACTGAGATTTTAGACTTAGAAATATTAAAGACAATGCAGACACTTACTACGCAGGCTGAAAAACAAAGATGGGTAAGACGAGGAGCAATTCTCGAAAAGGGGCTGTACATCTCTAAAGAAGGGAAACCGATATTACCATCTAATTTGTTTAGATATGCAGCTTTGTTGAGCCATGGGCAATGCCATGTCTCAACAGGGGGGATGGTACAGCTGGTGAACCGAGTGTTCACGACATATGGATTCTTAAACTACTCTAAAAAATTTTGTTTGATGTGACATATTTGTAACAAACATCATGCACAAGGGGTGTTAAAGCCCAATCAAGGGAGCTTCCCTATACCACCCGTATCCATTTCATACTATCTGTATGGATTTCATAGAATTGAACAAATCTGAAAATAAGAAGTATTGTCTTGTCATTATAGATATGTTTTCCAGATGGGTGGAAGCCTTTCCAACTAAAAATCCAGATGCGGCTACAGTTGCAAAAATCCTCGTTAAGGAAATCATCCCTAGATTCGGCATTCCGGAAAGGATCTACAGTGACAATGGTACACACTTTGTAAACCAAACCATACAGCAGATAAGTAAACATTTTGGTATTTCTTTAAAAAATCATTGTGCATATCATCTGCAGTCTGCAGGGTTAGTTGAGAGGCATAATGGGATTTTAAAGAGTAAGCTAAGTTAATAGCAGAAACAAAGAGAAATTGGGTGTAGTGTCTGACCCTGGCACTGTGCATGAGAACTGTTCCAAATGCAAAAGGATTGACTCCTTTTGAAAAACTATTTGGAAGGGCTTATTATATACCTCAGTGGAAACCTCTCATGCTCGCAGACCAGGAAGCCGACTGTACACTAGCAGAGTATATGAGAAATTTGTTGAATTCTAAACATCTGTTGCAGTCAAATTCTGTTTCAGATAAAGAACAAACCAGACCATCAGAAGTGGCAGTGGCTCCAGGAACCTGGATCTGGGTGAAGACAATAAAAAAGAAGAACTGAACGTCACCAAAGTGAGAAGGTCCATATCAAGTGCTTCTGTCGACACCCACTGCAGTCAAGATCGCAGAGCGTGCCTCGTGCTTCCACCTGATGCACTGCAAACTAGTTAAGAACTTTGAACTGGACAAAAATCTTGTCACGTGTCAAGAGCAAAAATGATAGAATCCAGAAAAAACAGGAATGCAGAACAACCATTTCCTCAGAAGTATTGCATAATTATCCTGTTAACTGTACTAGTGACAATAATCTTTTTGTTGTGGCCATTCCTTTTTCCAGCCACACAAACTGAACTGAATAAACGTGAAGCATTACTCATAGACTGGCACCCAAACTTCAACACTTACTAGGCAATTAAATATGTGTATGCTGAGACTTTCAATGTTTCGAATTGCTGGATTTGCACAGCTTTGCCGACAGCATACGGGGGGTTATTAATGACTGCAGTCCCCCTAGGGGTCAACAAGACCTGGGAAAACTTGATTTATGATACCTCAACCATTACATCACAAGATAAAATAGCATTGCACTTGTCTATTCCACAAAAGTGAACTGTGTGTTTTTATAAAAATGATACTGTTCAGGTGGGTTAGAGCAATTGCAATGTGACTGTTCCTTATAAATGTTACACTAAAGCTAACAATGCAGGTTCTTATTGTAATACAAACTATGATTCATTTTTTGAATTGATGCACAAAACAACTGATGAAGTAAAACATGATTCTTTTCTTTATAAACAACTGTCTATAATTGATAGAAAAATGTTTCATGCAGGACAAGTGTATATTCATAGTAAAGTTACTACTAAAGGATTGTTATTTTGTATGTGGTAGAAAAGCATACAAGTGGTTACCTGAGAATTGGTCCAGCAGTTGTTTTTTGGGCTACCTGGTTCCGGCCATACGACACACGGCAGTCTTACCTCGAGGAAAAATTTGGAATGTCCGAGAGGTCGTCAAGAAACCCGTCAAGAAACCTGTAAATCCAGTGGAGCAAATCGATGCACGCTGGAAAAACCATCATTCTATAGGTGATAAACTGACACACATGGACTTGAGTGACAGTGTTATATCATGGGCAGGTATATCACCAGCATATGGAGCAGTGAAATCGATCTGGGAGCTGAGAAAACTGTGTAAACTTCTCGAAGTAATGCAACTTTTTCCACTCTCGAATTGGTGACTGATGAACTGAATGCCATGAGAACTGCAGTGCTTCAAAACCGCATGGCTCTCGACTTCACCCTAGTGGTGAGAGGCGGTACTTGCGCTTTAATCCAGGAGGAGTGCTGTTTGTATATTCCTGACCATAAACATGAGATAGACAATCACCTTGAGGTAATTCAGCAAGTGTCGGACATGAACAAACCAGGACCAAACCCACTGATGGACTTTTTCCAGAAATGGTTTGGGGGTGGGGTACTATCCTAATGAACATCCTGATTGCTATTTGTGTAGGAATGATCCTACTGGGAGTATGCGTTTGGTGTGGCATCCCCTGCATGAAAAGACTGATTAAAGACTTTATAGACATGTCAGTTTCTGAAACCTTATATCAAAGTACTGAGTTTGAAGAGCTGTTAAAATATTGAAAATGCTTTCATAAGTTTAAATTGAATGACTCTCTTAACTGCAAATCCTAAGTGGGAAGAGGTTAGGAGAAGAAAAAAAATGTTTATGCTTATTTTGAAAGTAGAATAAAAGTATTAAAAGGGGGAAATGTCAGAAAAATATGTATTAGTGTATGTATTAGTAATATGCTTAGTGCATTTAAGGCTTGAAAAGGGTTAACACATTTATTCTATTTCACACTGCATAAAATCTGTACAAATTGCAGAAGCTTTCAAACCTTGCATTGTCATGAAATATGCGCAACTATAATCTTTGCTTATGCTTTGGAAATTTACAGGGAAGCAGATAATTTCTGCTTGTGTCAGGAAAATAATGAATAGATATATCACTTGTATTAATGTTATGAGACTTAGACAAGGAGTTCCATTTGTGCTGTGAGAAAATACACAGCTGCAGAAGCTATAGATAATCAGAACAAAGACTGCTTGAAAATATGAACTGCAATCAGCATTTGCTTGTGCCTAATCTAGAGAAGTACCTTGAAATGTAACACATGTATTAGAACTACACAATAGAAGCTTGTAACGGACTAGAGCCCACCAAGGCCAGGTTGTTTTTCTCAAAATGTTTTTCATAAATCCAGTCATGTCAGCAGAAAATCTGAGTAACATCTGCTGTAGAACAATGCTGAAAGTTGTGTTTGATTACGTCAACCATAGAAGGCAATGTCTTGTAGAACAGTATAAGAATAGCATACTTCCTGTTAGTAGTTAGGCAAAATCCTGTATTTGCATGTTTTTCTCTCCTTGCAACAAGTTATTAAATGTGCCTTATCTGAACCTTACATTTATTGGTCTTTGAAGTTTTTTCCTTTGACAGTTGCCTTTCTCCATTCATGAGGTATGAAGCCTGTTTGAAGACTACAGTTAAATAGTAATTCCAGAGGTCCTGATAGGTCATGTTTCAGGCTATTTAGAAGGCATTCTGGGATAATGTCTGGACCCATTGATGCAATGTTCTTGGTCTTAGAGAGAGCATTAAAGACCTGTTTCCTAGTGATAGTAGGGGGAGTTATATTTGATGATATTTCCTGAGGGAAGGTTGAGTTAGAGCTATATTTATCAACCAGGTGGTTTGCTATATCTTCTAGATGAGTATAGGTGGCTCCATTTACAATGAGTTCTGCACACAATTATGTGTTGCCTTTGAGGTTGTGGACATAGCTAAAAAATGCTTTGTGGTAATCCTTGGCCTGGGAGGCCAAACTTACCTCAGATTTGACTTTGGTAGACTGTATTTGTCCTCTGAGTTGTTTGTTTAATTTGATGAGAGTGCTTTTATTGTGCTGGGTGCGGCACCTCCTAATTTTTGTCATGATTTTCTAATTTCCTTTTATACAGTCTATTGATTTTGTGATTCCACCAGGGTGGTTTGTTTTTTGAGTTAGTTCTGTACTTCTTCCTGGTGATTACATCTGCCTCTGTGTAGCTATTAACATACTTGTACAGGGTTTCTGCGAACAGTTTTGCATAGGTAGCAGTGTTCTCAGGGTTTATGGGGGCTTGAAATTTTGCCAGGTTATCACTTAATAGCAGGAGGTTAGCCTTAGAATAGTTCCTGAATATTCCAGGTTTAGCTGGGGGTACAGATTTTATCTTTACTTCAAAGAAGACCATTCTGTGGTCTGACCTTACCAGGGAAGGCATTACAGTAGGGGGTGTGCAGCAGTCTCCCATATTAGTGAAGACCAGATCCAGTACGGTTGCACCCCTGGTTGGTGTACTGACTGTCTGGCTCAGGGAGTTTTTGTTTACAAAATCCATGAATCTCTGTGCATGTACGTTTGGTGTTGTATAGGATTCCCAGTTAATAGTGGGGTAATTAAAGTCACCCATGAATATGGTATTGGGTTGGATGGTTAGTATTTCTAATAAGTTTAAATACATGGTATGGGTTTCCTGAGTCATAGAGGGGGACCTATAGCTCGCAAGGAAGTGGTATTGAATTTTACCTATGGTGATTTGAACATGGAGCAGCTCAAGTGCATTGTCCTGTTTGACCAACCTTGAAGTATATTTATTTTTGATGTAAATAGAGACACCTCCACCTTTAGTCCTTCCCTGTGAAGTAGCTGGCCTAAATGTATGGAAGGCATTATAACCTTGCATTGTTGATGTGCTCTTCACGGCTTTAAACCACATCTCAATGACCACACAGACATCAACATTCCCTAGGGTAAAGACAGTGTCTAGGGATTGGAGTTTTTTGTTTAGACTCCTAGCAATGAGCAGTAATACCTTTAGAATTTCTTGGTTTTATTTGCTATGTTGGAAGTGCTTTCAGTTTGGCATTACCTAAAAAAGGCACTATGGGGGAAGACAATGTTTTAGCTAATATTCAAAAGCGAAAAGAAAAGGAAATCCCAGGAGAATTCGAATACTGCACACTTTATTATTTAAAACACAAGTAAAATAAACGCTATTAAAATCATGCGTTTTCGTCTTCCCAAAGACTTCCTCAGATCATACATGTGACTTGGTCAATAAGCAGCTTTATATACAATTAGTTTAATTAATAAACACCAATCATGTTCCTCCATTTTTTCAAAGAAATGTTGACTAGTGCATTAATGAAATAACATCTAGATCCATTAACTTTCTTTATCATTCAATATATAAATAAATATTTAAAAACCATTGATATTTACATAAATTTCATTAATATACATCCTTATAAATATAAATATTTTATTAAAACATTTAAAAACCGATCCTAAAATATCCTATGTATGTAATGAATTTTGCACTATTTCATGTGATTCCTTTGGGAAAAAAATTTTTAAGTAATATACTGCCATCTACTGACTTTTTCCAATATTGCACTACTCAGGATTTTGCTGCCTTTAATTTCAATAGTGGTTTAACAGAAATATATTCATTCAGCCCTGGATTTTTGTTAGCTTCCAAATATATCTGCCACCACAATTCTCTATAACCCACCAGTTCCTCCCATGGTCCACCCCTTGGGTCTCTTTTTATTTGATCTATTACAAAAAATCTATATTTGAAATCCTCACATACCCGTGAATGCCTGTATAGTGCATTAGTTTCTTTTCTACTTTTTATGTCGTACGTGTGTTCATATATCCTCTTTTTCAAGGATCTCTCAGTTTTTCCGACATAAAAAGATGTGCAGTCTGTACATATTACTAAGTAAACTAAACCTTGTGACTCACAGTTAAAATAACCCTTACTTTTTATCCACATTTGTCTACTTTCCAAAAATAATTTGTCTTTGTTTAGTACAAACTCACATTGCCTGCACCTACCACATTTGTATGTGCCTACTTTTAATGTATCGGGTCTCTCACCTTTCCTAAAGTTATTACCCATCTCTAATATACCCTTAATGTTCATAGGATTTCTATATATGATTTTGGGTGTATTATCTGGTAACCCTTTTAAGTCCGTCAGTAACTTAAATTTATCCCATTCTTTTTGAAACACCCCCCTAACCTTAATATTTAACGCATTATATTCCAATACTAAGCCATGTTGGTAATTGTCCTGTCTGCCCATTGAGTGTCCCTCCATGTTCTGTGTTGTTAGCTTCACCCCTTTTATTGGTGCAAACCTTCCTGTCCTTCCTAGGGTTACTTCCTTTCTTAATTCATCTATAAAATCTTTTGGGTAACCCCTGTCCCGAAACATTTTTTCCAATTTGTCGCACTCCTTAATAAAATCATGGTCTTGGCTGGACATTCTTGATCCCCTCACCAGCTGTCCTTTAACCAAGTTTTTCTTACAATGTCTTGGGTGACTACTTTCGTAGTGTAAAAATGAATTAACGTAGATGTCCTTCCTATATACTCTTGTCTCAAAGGAATCCCTTTCTTTCATAATCTCCACATCCAAGTAGGAGATATTTTCATATGAAATGTTGTATGTAAATCTTAAAAAGGATGTGGTTTCTCCTATATATTTGATAAATTCTTCTAATACCTCCACACTTCCTTTCCAAAAAATGATAATATCGTCCAGAAATCACCTGTACATTTTACAATGTTTGTTGTATTCTGTTTGGAAGATGTGTTTCTCTTCCCAATTTGCCAGTACTATATTGGCAAAAGTAGGTGCACAGGCCGCGCCCATCGCTACCCCCTGGACTTGTTGAAAAAATTCACCATTATGGGATAAATAGTTGTTCCTTAGAATCAAGTCCATTAGGCCTGTGCATACAATTTTCTCACTGTGTGTTAAAGTTTGGTCCTTGAACACCTCTTCCTCAAACATTCTAGTCCCTTCATCATACGGAATGGACCCGAAAAGCTCCACTACGTCAATAGTCACCAGTTTTAAGTCTCTCTAAAACAATTCTGGACTGATATTTCTCAAAAGGTCCCATGAATCTCTAAGTATTGCTTGTTTATTCAACCATATATGTTTGGTTTTGACATCCACGAATTTTGCTAGCGGTGTTGTTTTAGAACCCTGCGCTGACACTATGGGTCTGAGGGGGGGGGTTTGATTTGTCCTTATGTATTTTCGGGATTCCAAAAATTATTGGAATCCTGGGTTTATCTTTTTTCAAGAACAGTAACATTTTATTTTCTATCAAAGCTTCTGTTTCCATATTCTCAAGGGCAATATCTATCTTCTTATAGGCCAGATTAATCTCATTTCTGGAGACCACCCTATATTTAGTTTGATCCATCTATATTTCGTTAATTTTCCCATCATATTCTGTAACATCCATTACTACCACCCCCCTTCCCTTGTCAGGCTTCATTACTCTAATGTTTTTTTCACATCTCAAATCAAATAGTTTTTCTTTTTCTTTTGGATCAAGGTTGTCCTTATATCCTGTCCTTCTGTCAACCTTACCGATAGCTTCTTCCATGACTTTTTCAAAGTTTTTTAATTGTGCCTGTATGGGTGGGTTAAAGGTGGATTTACTTTTCAAAATGTGTTGGTCCTTATTTGTTTGTATATTGTGGTCTAACCCTATTCCTTCTTTGTTATAAAGCAATTCCAAATTCATTTTCCTAAGGAAGATTTTCATGTCCATTAATGTTTGTACCTTGTTCCCCTTTACTCTTGGAATAAATTTAAAACCTTTTTCCATAAGTGAAAAATGTTCCTTACTTAATTCCATGTTACTGTAATTATAAATAGTAAAACCATTGAATGTCCATACATTCCCATCTTGTATAATATCTTGATTTGCATAGACATAATCAGGTTTGGGTCTTAATACTGTCTGTATCTCCCTCTTCCTCTTAACCCCCCCCCTCATTTGAAAATTTTGTTTCCTTCTCTCATCCATCTCACATTCTGTGTAGTCCCTCACTAGTGGGGGGAATTCAATGTCATAGTCAAGGTTATTCATCTCATATCTATTATTTCTCTTCTTTGTCCCTTCATTTTCTGTCCACTCTCTGTTATACCTTTCAGTGTGTTTCCCCTGGGGCCTAGTATTTTGTGAAGGTTTGGGGTAATTTAACTCATTTTCATACTCTAAAATATCCCTCCTAAGTTTCTCTGTTTTCCTTTTTACTAAGTCAGTACATTTCTTATCTATATTTTGCTTTAAATTATTATACTTGTTTCGCTCTTCCCTTATCTCATAGACCAAGTCATCCCTTATCTGTGAATCTAAAATATTGATTTGTTCCGACAATGTTTCTAAATTTCTTTCATTCTCATTAATTATACATTTCACAATTTCCATTCCACAGTTGTTAAATACTTCCAGCAATTGTTTGTGGAAAATTGACCCAATTTGCACGTTGTTAGGGTATTTCCAAGTCCGTATCCCTTTGGGCACAATTTTCCTCTGCAAACATTCTCTAAGGTATCCATTTTCTATCATCACAGATTTATATTTAAACATTAAATTAGATATATCATCTAATTTCTTTTTGAAAGTATCATTATTCGTAACCTGCTTGTGGTTACCAAAAGTGCAGTTAAATACATGTTGTTTGTTCAACCAGAAAGCCATCTCTTTTTTATCAGAGATGTTTAAAGTACCTTTGTCAGTAGCTCCGCTTTGTGACTCAAATAAAAAATCCTCGTTGTCATCCCCTTCGTCTTGCAATATCCTCGGTGTGTTAACTGGGTCAAAAGTTTGACCATTCGGTCCGTGTTCAACTATGCTTGTTGTATCGACTCCTCTCCTGCAGCGTTTACGCTTCGCACCCAGTTGCCTCATTCCCAGTTCACCCTCGTCGTCACCTCCTTCCGGGTTACGATTTCCTTGAGTCAAAGTTAAACAAAGCGGTGTCAACAAGTCAATAAGGGCAGTAAGTTGCCCCACCAGCTTTCTGGTTTGGCTGGTATCATCCTGTGCAGCCGTTTTGTCCTTCTCCTTGTCCATACCGCTCTCATGACCAATAACCACAAACAGCAGGAACTTCCAAATACACCAAATACGAAAAGAAAAGGAAATCCCAGGAGAATTCGAATACTGCACACTTTATTATTTAAAACACAAGTAAAATAAACGCTATTAAAATCATGCGTTTTCATCTTCCCAAAGACTTCCTCAGATCATACACGTGACTTGGTCAATAAGCAGCTTTATATACAATTAGTTTAATTAATAAACACCAATCATGTTCCTCCATTTTTTCAAAGAAATGTTGACTAGTGCATTAATGAAATAACATCTAGATCCATTAACTTTCTTTATCATTCAATATATAAATAAATATTTAAATACCATTGATATTTACATAAATTTCATTAATATACATCCTTATAAATATAAATATTTTATTAAAACATTTAAAAACCGATCCTAAAATATCCTATGTATGTAATGAATTTTGCACTATTTCATGTGATTCCTTTGGGAAAACATTTTTTAAGTAATATACTGCCATCTACTGACTTTTTCCAATATTGCACTACTCAGGATTTTGCTGCCTTTAATTTCAATAGTGGTTTAACAGAAATATATTCATTCAGCCCTGGATTTTTGTTAGCTTCCAAATATATCTGCCACCACAATTCTCTATAACCCACCAGTTCCTTCCATGGTCCACCCCTTGGGTCTCTTTTTATTTGATCTATTACAAAAAATCTATATTTGAAATCCTCACATACCCGTGAATGCCTGTATAGTGCATTAGTTTCTTTTCTACTTTTTATGTCGTACGTGTGTTCATATATCCTCTTTTTCAAGGATCTCTCAGTTTTTCCGACATAAAAAGATGTGCAGTCTGTACATATTACTAAGTAAACTAAACCTTGTGACTCACAGTTAAAATAACCCTTAATTTTTATCCACATTTGTCTACTTTCCAAAAATAATTTGTCTTTGTAATGCATAGCTCGCAAGGAAGTGGTATTGAATTTTACCTATGGTGATTTGAACATGGAGCAGCTCAAGTGCATTGTCCTGTTTGACCAACCTTGAAGTATATTTATTTTTGATGTAAATAGAGACACCTCCACCTTTAGTCCTTCCCTGTGAAGTAGCTGGCCTAAATGTATGGAAGGCATTATAACCTTGCATTGTTGATGTGCTCTTCACGGCTTTAAACCACATCTCAATGACCACACAGACATCAACATTCCCTAGGGTAAAGACAGTGTCTAGGGATTGGAGTTTTTTGTTTAGACTCCTAGCATTGAGCAGTAATACCTTTAGAATTTCTTGGTTTTATTTGCTATGTTGGAAGTGCTTTCAGTTTGGCATTACCTAAAAAAGGCACTATGGGGGAAGACAATGTTTTAGCTAATATTCAAAAGCCTAGAGGGGAGAGGTGCAGACCATTCCTGGCAAAGCAGCATGGTCTATTGACCATCTCCTTCCATGCTGACAAATATTGCACCCCCTTAGAATGATACCAGAAACTAAGCCAATTATTAAAGTCAATCATCTTTTGTTCGTATTGTGGCATCATCCTCAGAGAAAGTAAAATGCTGTTCAGTGCTAGGCTCATACCAACCTGGGACACATATTTGGAGAGCTCCATGATGTCTCCCTTCATATAATCTGGGGAGATGCATCCCAGTTCATTTACACCCACATGGACTATGACTGAGTCATATTGGTAATTGTGATCGAATGATCTGAGTGCATGCATAATGGGGCGGATCATAGCCGCTAATAAGCAACTGAAAGTAACTTTCTCCTTACTCAGCCTGGTGGGAGGTGCATCAATGTGTCTCATGATGGAGTCTTCAATGACGAGAATGTTGGATTGTGTGGTGTCTTGTCTTATGGGCTTAGGCATAGAGGCTCCATGAGATGTAGCTCTATGTGTTGATGTGGATGTTGTTTTGAAAGAGTGCATTGGGGCTGCTGAGGGTATTTGTTATGTGTACTTCATCTAGGAAGTCTTTGTGGTTTAGGAATGCTACATTTAAGTGCCTCAGCATATGTGAGTCTATATGTCTGCTTTGAATTGTGTGTGATGGGTGCAGTGTGTGTACTACTAGTTGTCCTGTGTGCAACTAGGTATTGAAGAAATTTCAATTGTGCTTTTACAGGAAAAATGTCACTCAATGTTTCAGAGTCTGTACAGAGCACTGCCAAACACTTGAGGGGAAACTAATGCATAGACCCTGAAAATTTATGGGTGAAGTATTTAGGAAAATATTCAGAATTTAGAACCAAGTAAAGCAGTACTTACTGAAAACAAAGAATTAGCTTGTTAAGAATGATGAAAATCGGGGAGTCACATGAATGGTTACTGTCTGGCTACTACTAATGCTGGTCTCAGCACAGCTTCACTCTGGTGGGATACAATGCTCCTTTGCTTATTCTCTCACCAGAAGCAAGACGTTAGCACTAAAACCAAGAAGTGAAGCAGGCCACAGCCTGTTTGGTGATCCACAGTCTTGTTCTAGATGATGCAAGAGTCTGTAGACTTGTAGCCTTTTTCTGGCAGATGCCTTGAACAGCAACCAGACCAATGAGATATGCTAAGCACAGACACTCAAACTCCAACAAGACACAGTCAGGAACCAATGCACTCTGCTCCTTCTCTCTCCAGGACCAGAATATAAGCACAGATTCCAAGCTGTCACGTATAAACCAGTTATTAAGCTTTCTGGTGATCAGCAGTCTCTAGGAAATAATGTAACTGCACTCCTTCTCTCACCAGGAGAAAACAGAAGTACTAATCCCAAGATGACTACTGAGAGGCAGAATGTGGGCTCTCCAATAACTGGTGGTCTTGCAATAGATGCTTCAAGGTAAGATGAAAAAAAATGTGTTATTCCTAAACACTGCAGTGTGCACTAAACAGTTAGCTATGAAAGTGGGTAACTTAAATTTTAGCTGTCTAAAAAGTTACGTTTTAGTGGAGAGCCACTATTCTTAAAATAGATAGATTAAAAGGGGGTGGGCACTTTTGTATTCTGGTACTATAAGATACAGTAGGATGCCCAATAAAGTTTTAAATAGTTGAAGGGGAGTGATTTCACAAAATGGTAATCTTGTGTTTACTCACACCAGCCAGTGAAAGGAGAGAGGGAACAAAATATATGGTCAAATTAACATAAGGGGAAGGCAATTAGAAAGACAGTGGTGTTTAAGAATGCAACAGTAACAGGGTGGAGTGGGAAAATTCTGTCTGACTCACAAGAGACAGAGCTGTGATCCATTTTCAAGTTTTAATATGCAGTTAAAAGCAGAATACAAGTAAAACACAGTGTAAAGAAAACAAATCACAGTATACAAAATGGAAAAAGGCAATAAAGTAATACAAAATACAAGAAATAAAAAGCAAACTAGCCTTTCCCTCACAGCGAGCTGTGGCAGAGTCTGGGTGAGCCTTTCCAGTAAAGTCCAGTTTGACTGTGGGTATTCTGGACTACTAGTAATATGGATAAAGTCCCACTCTTTTGCAAATTTCTGAAATAATTGACTGATAAACTGGATACTGCTGTCAGAGAAAAGTTTGTGTGGACTACCATGGACTGAGAAATGATGTTTCAACTTAGTAATAACAGTAGTGGACGTTAGGTCAGGTAGCAAATCGATCTCAAACCAGTTCATGTAAGAGTCTGCCAACACTAAGTAATGCTGATTGTTCCACTCAAATATGTCAGTGGCTACTGTTGACAAAGGTAGTTCAAGAATCTGGCTTAGATGAAGTGGCTCTTTTGGCAAATGCGGTTTAGTACTATTGCATACAGAACAAGGTGAAAACACTTTAATGTCTTTTGTTACAGAAGGCCAAAACACTAGTCCTCTCACCCTTCTTTTGGTAGAATCAGAGGCTGGGTGGCCACAATGTGAAATCTGGATATATTCATGTTGTAAGGAAATAGGGACAACAACTTTAGGACCTTTGAAAATTATACCATCTTCCATCACATCATTACAAAGACATGCATGTGGAGCCTTTCTCCCCGGGAATCCGCTGAAAATTGGCCTTGTTCCAAGTCGGACTTTACCCGTTAACAAATGTTAAATAAATAAATAAAAATAAATAAAATAAAAAAAAATCACATCTCATCTCTGTAAGAAAATAAGACTGCACTTCTGGTAGCACACAAGAATGCTTTGACAGCCATCCAACATTGATGAATTGGCTGAGCTTTTGCAAAACTGATTCAGACTTTGTTTTTATTTTTTATTTATTTATTTTATTTTATTTTACATTTGTTAACCGGGGGTATCTGACTGAGCCGAAAAGGCCCTTTTTCAGCAGAGGCCTGGGGAGAAAAGCTCCACAAAGAAAAAAATACAGATACATTTAGTTATTTAGACATGATCACTATACACACAAATTACAAAAGACATGTTTTACAGTGGTATGCGGCACATCAACAGTTACAGTGGAGTGAACAAACAAAAAAATATTAATTTAAAAATAAAGGTAATTAATAGATTTGTGGTGTACAGCTGAAATTTGGAACATAGGTAGAATACATGCATAGTACACAGGTACAGTACATACATTGGAGATTAGCTAGTGTTCGTGAATAAGACTGAAAACTATTATCAAGTACTCTAGATTTAGTATGTATACCTTATCTACTAGCCTGGGGAGCAATCATGGCACTGCCAACTTTGCTTGAGATGCTAACTGATGAGGTCTTTAAAGGAGGCTTTGGATGATGTGTTTTGTATGCTAATGGGGATAGAGTTCCATTTTTTAGCCACTGAACTACTATATAGCGCATCTCCAAAGCTATTGTAGCTGTTGGTGACTTCTAGTAGTAGTTTGCTTGATGATCTAAGAGGTGTTTTGGCTGAGTGATGTACTAGGTTTATGAGGGCAGGACACTTATTGGGGAGGTAATAGATAGAATGACAGAGGCAGAGCTGATTGTAGGTTAGGAGGTTGGGCAGTTCAAGCCAGTGGAGCTGTCTCAAAGCAGTACAGTGATGAGTTCTATATGAGCAATTTGCAGCAAAGCAGGCAATTCTGTTATAGCATGCTTCCATTTTGCCTAGTTCAGTTTTGTTGAGATTAGTCAGAATGGGAGATGCATAGAGTAGGGTGGATAGAAGTTGGGAGCGAGCAATGGCTAATCTTGTGTTGTTGGTAAGAAATGGGAGCGAGCAATGGCTGATCTTGTGTTATTGGTAAGGAATGGTTTGATACGGTAGAGTGATCCCAGTTTGGCATGTACTTTTTTAATAGTTAAGTTGAGATGACTATCAAATTTTAGGTGGGAGTCTATGGTTATTCCCAACAGCTTAGCCTGTGCTACTGGAGCGATTGGAGTAGCATTTGTGGAGTAGATAGTGAATTGACTGTTATCAGTGTTTTTGTTAGAACTGGTTATAATCATAAGCTGAGTTTTCTTTGGATTGAGGATAAGTTGGGCATTGGTAAGGTAGTTTTCAACATCAGAGAATGCTAGTTGAGTTGTTTGCAGGAGGGTGGGAATGTTTTGTGCAGCACAGATTAAGGTAGTGTCATCTGCATACTGAATGATAGATGCATGCTGTGTGGAGGTATGGAGGTCATTTGTGAAGAATGTGAATAGTAGTGGTCCTAAGATAGAACCCTGTGGGACTCCTATAGTTATGGGCAGCTGAGGAGAGAGAGAATTTTCCCATTTCACAGCTTGGTACCTGTCAGTTAAGTAGCTTTGGAACCAGGTAAGAGTAGAATTTGATAGGTGATATTGGTTTAGTTTGTTTAGCAGGATTTGGTGCAAGACTGTGTCAAATGCTTTGGACATATCCAAAAAAAAGAGTTGACACCTGTAGGCCTTCATTTTTGAGACAGTTTACTGTGTCTGTGAAGCAGAGGAGGGCTATAGTGGTACTATGGGCAGGTCTGAAACCATGCTGAGTAGGTGACAGGATGTTGCTGTCTAGGAGATAGTTTAGCATCTGGGTATGGATGCATTTTTCTAGGATTTTGGCCAGGGGGGAGAGTAAAGCAATGGGTCTGTAGTTTAGTTCAGTGGAGGTCCTGCCTTTATGTATGTGTGTAACATAGGATATTTTCCAGAGTTTGGGCACATAGTTTTCAACAATTGATCTGTTTATGAGAGTGGAGACTGGGATAGCAATAGCATCTGCTGTGAGTTGCAAGAAATAGCTGGGGAGTAGGTCGGCTGCTGTTGATGAGGTTTTTAGTTTGGAGATCATGCTTTTGATTGAAGTGGTGGAAACTGCTTTGAGGGTAAAGCTTGTATTAGTGTTATTTGTGCTGGGGGGGGCTAGTGAGGAAGGAACTGTCCTGTGATACTAAGGATAGAATTGAGTTCACAAAGTGGGAGTTGAATTGTGTTTCGATGGGAACTTTAGTGTCAGGGGTGGTTGGTTTGGGGGTAGCCTTTTGGGTGGATTTTAGTAGCTGGTTTACATTTTTCCAAAAGTTTTGGGGGTTGTGTTGGTATTTAGTTTGCAATGCTGTGTAGTAGGAGTTTTTGTCCAGCCTAATGCATTTTATTGCATGGTTGTACAGTTCTTGGTATTTAGTTAGGCTTTGTGTTTCTTTGTTTTTTTTATAGTAAAGCCAGGCAGTGTCTCTGGACTTGAGGATTTGTTTGGTTTCTCTACTGAGCCAGGGATTTGTAGAGGTTCTAACCTTGATTTTGCGCAATGGAGTGACAGTGTCTAGGTGTTGTAGAAATGTTTTGTTGAAATATGCTACAGCCTGGTCAAGTGGGAGGGTTTTTAGGGTGGTCCAGTCACAGCTACAGAGTAAAGTGTTGAGGACCTCAGGAGAGATTTTTTTGTGTTTCTAGTGGATATATAGTTAGTGGTTTTGCATATGGTTGTTCTATGTATAAAGTATATTATGTTGTGGTCACTTAAGGTGTCTGGGAGACTGCCTGTGTGAGGGTACAATGTGGGGTTGTTAGTTAGGACCCAGTCAAGGATGGATTCCCTTTTAGAGTTTTTATCACATCTAGTTGGAATATGGACTAGCTGCTGGTAGCCATGGAGATTTATTAGATTACTTGGTGGTTCTGATGTACAGGTGAACCAATCTAGATTGAAGTCCCCCAGAATAAGGGTTTCTTGTGAGTATGTGGAAGAACACTAGGATAAGAATTCTTCAAGGCTAGCAGGTGTATTACCAGGTGGAATATAGATCACAATTGTGGCGATGACCTTTTTAGGGTGAAGTTGAAGTTGTGAGATAAGTATATCCCAATTATTGGGGGAAGGGTAGGAGTTTGGTAATTGACAGACAGTTAAGTTGGACTTGTACAGTAAGGTAGTTCTACCCCCTTTACGAAGTAGTCTGTCTTGTCTAATGATATTGTAGCCGGTAGGGAGAACTTCTGAGCTAGCTATGTTTTTATTTAGCCAGGTTTCTGTTAAAGCATCTATGTCTGGGGAGTAGTGTGCTATTGTGGCCTGGAGTTCAGGTATTTTATTTTTGATACTTCTAATATTAATATTTAGCTTTAAAAGATGGTTGGTTGTGCTGCTGTTGTTGATTTGCCCAGGGATGATGAAAGTGGGGGTGTAATGTTCACACATTTGTGTTGGAGCAGTTTGTGTCGGACAGGATGGATTTGGGCCTGGGTTGGGGTGGATATCCCCACTTATTGTGAGCCTGGTGTTAAAATGTTGATACAGATGTTGGAGTTTGGTGAGGAGTGTGAGAAAGTATTGTGTTTTTTTTGGAGTAGGAATGAGAGCATATGTGTTTAGCTCTGAATTGGACCGTTATGTAGTTCTTGAACAATTGTGGGCAGATATTATTATAATGTGTGGTGTCTGTATATGAGAGTGCATAATGTAGTGTTGTGCTACTAAGTTTAGGGATATTGCTAGAGTGATAACTTGTGGTGTTGCAAAGAATTATGAGAAGACAGACTAGACTTAGTTGTGTGATACTCATGGTTATAAAGTTTAAGTTGGTTCTAGGTGGGGGGTCTGAACAGGAATTATAGGGTTGCACTATATGTGGATGGGGAAGTAGTGTGGGTGATGTAATAAATGCCTAGTGGGAATGAGAGAGTGGGAGTATTTTGTGTGGAGCAAGTTGGTGTGGTATAATGTGATATGACTTGAGGAGCTGTGATTGGTGGAGGTTATGTGAGGGTTAGCTGTGGGTGTGGCTGTGATTACTATAAATGTAGAGGTATTGGGGGCGGGAGGGAATAGGGGGCAGGGAAGTGGAGAGAGCCCGAGCGTTAGTGAGCGCACCAAGACCATTGAAAAAAGTAAGTATTACTTTACAAATCTGAACACTTTAACAAATTCCTGAGATCTAATGGCTTACTAGCAAGCAGAATGTAATTGCTGAAGAGCACTTGTGTCCTGGTGGGAGACTAGAAATTTAAAGATGGCTCCATGTTGAGCAGGATTCTAATATATACTTAGTATTGGGGGAGGGAGATAGCACAAGGGGTGTAAACCAGGTGGAATGCAAAGAAACCAGAGAGGCAATCAGTGGAAATCAGTGAAGGCCTCAGAGGGGGTAAGTAATAATTCACGCTACCTGTAAAGTGAAGGAGAGAAGAGACAGAAAAGTTTATTAAGGTTGGGAGTGTGTCTTCACATTGAGTTGCTGATTAGTAACCAGTTTGTGGACAGATTAGAATAGGGAGATATATTAGCAATGAAGGGGAATGTATAAAGATGCAAATAAAGAGGTGAGCCTCCAAGTGATACAAACTAAGGCAGAAAGCACTGAGAGGGCTGCTTGATGGTTAATTTAATCACAGGGATCTGAATTAAATGTATACTGTCTATTGGACAGTTTGGATTAATGTACTAGCTGGGGGGAGACACAAGGCTACAACAGTCAGTTTTATTAGCAAGCTGAGAACTACTAAGAAATACTGCTAATGTAATAGCATCACTCTCATAAAACATACAAGTAGAATGCCTGGGTGGACTGACCCTGCTCTTGAGGCTCAAAATGTATATCCTTGTTTAGTTTTGCAGTATTGATTCCTTCTTAGACTGTACGGGTGGGGTGGTAGCAGCAGAATGCAGAGTTGCTTGAGTGTGCTCCTGCTCTTGAGGCTCAATGTGTATCCTTGTTTAGTTTTGCAGTATTGATTCTTTCTTAGACTGTATGGGTGGGGTGGTAGCCTCAGACTGCTCAGCAAGCAGAATGTAATTGCTGAAGAGCACTTGTGTCCTGGTGGGAGACTAGAAATTTAAAGATGTATGATCTCTTAGCTCATCAAGTCTCATGGTAGAAAAATTATGCACTTCCATGACACCGAAGTCACAATTCTCTACATCAAGCTGTTCTGTTATATTTCCGGGGGATTTAGATAAAGTATCGGCCAGATAAAGAAGTTTGCCTTTAGTGTAGACCATTTTGAAGTTGTATTTTTGTAATCTAAGCATCATTCTTTGTAGTCTTGGTGGAGCTGTATGCATAGGCTTCTTTAAAATAATGACTAGAGGTTGATGGTTAGTCTTGATCTGGATAGCTTGACCATACATATAATCATGGAACTTCGAACATGCAAATAAATTGCCAACAGTTCTTTTTCAAACTGAGCATACTGCATTTCAGTTTGGGTAAGCATTCTAGATGCATAGGCTACTGGCCTGTCCTCTTGAAGAATAACTGCACCAAACCCAAACTTTGAAGCATCACAGGAAAGAACTATGGGTTTGTGGACATCATAGTATCTCAATGTAGGTGGGTTAGCAATTTTCTGCTTGAGATTAACAAATGCTCTCTGATGCTGTTCCAACCATGACCAGGCAATGTATTTGCATGTCAGCTCTCTTAAAGGCACTGATAACTCACTGAAGTCAGGTATAAACTTTCCCAAATAGTTAACCATGCCAAGGGAATGCTGTAAGGCTTGGACATTGTTCGGGGTTGGCATCTCAAGAATGGCTGCTTGTTTGGACAGGTCTGGTCATAAGCCTATAATGGTAAATAAATGACCTACATAAGTAACTTCTAGTAGCCTAAATTTACTTTTCAGAGGATTTAGCATTAAGTTCACTTCAATCACTCTCTCCAGAACTTTCAATCACTCTGTCCAGAACTTTCTTAAGATTTCTGTCATGCTCTGCTTCTCCATTTACTCCAACCAGTAAATCATCCACTCTTGTAGTACACAGAAAATTTTTGCTCCATTGCATGCTGAAATAATTCACTTGGCATCATTTATTCCAAAAGCTAAATAATCTGTATCTACCAAATAGGGTACTGAATGTAGTCAGTAGTGAAGATTTGCAGTCAAGCATCATTGCAAAAATGAACTCTTTGCATACAAGACAGAAAAAATAGTGGCATTTGGCATAAGGGTAGCAACTTCCCTGACTGTACGGGTAGGAGGATTTTTGCTCTTTAATGCTTTGTTCAAGTCTCCTGGATCAATACATATTTGGATTTCATCTGAGCTTTTCTTATGAGTAACTACCATTGAAGACTCCCACTCAGTTGGTTCTGTGACTGGACAAATCACACTTTGTTGCACCATCTTATCTAACTGGACCTTGACTTTGTCCCGCGTAACTATTGGAACTTTTCTCGCTGGTCTGACCACTGGACTGACTTCTGGGTCTATTTATATGGACCACATAACAGGAAGTTTGCCCAGCTTGTCATCAAAAACATCAGCATACTCTGAGAAAATAGCATTGGTAAAGCTGGAACTAGAACATGTACTTACATGATGGACTAAAAGAAAGCAGTTTCATTCTTAGATTGTCTCTGACACCTAATAATGACTGCACAGGTCTTCTAACCACATAGAAGTGCAAGCTATAACTGTTCCCAGCCGAACAGCATGAAAGTACTACTTAGCCTTTGGTTTGAATCTCTTCAATTCCATAAGCAACAAGCTTCACACAATCAACCAAATTAAGTTGTTCACCAGCTCTTACTCTAGCAAATGTTTCTGCTGACATAACATTACACTTTGAAACAGTGTCCACCTTGAGCTCCATGGGTTTACCATTGATCTGGACAGTGCAAAACACTTTGTTCTTTGCTAACAAATCTACTGCATTAATCTTTTCACCGACCACTGATACACCATCTACATAGAAAGTAGGATTGCAGTTTTCTACATGATCAACTTGTTTTTTTTTGAGTTACCATTCTTGATAATAGAATGAGGCTTGCTTGATTTACAAAACTTTTGAAAGTGGTTGCATTTTTTACACTTGTGGCATTGCTGATCAAATGCTAAGCACTTATTGCTTTTAGACTCATGACTGGTACCACAATTGCGACAGTTAACATAAAACTTTGTTTGGGTTTTGTTGACCCTCCCTTGTACTACACTGAGTATGTGCATTTTACTGAGCTAGTCTTAGAACTTGCTTGAAAGGTACGGCTCCTCCCAGGAAAACCCATAGGGTTGCAGCAGGTCTATATTAGATAGACGAATGTTGAAAAGAGTGAACACTCTTACATCGAATCCTAATAATCAAAACCACACAATGTCCAACATATGGAGCAGAGATTTTTTTTTTCCCAGGGAAAAAAATTGCTGCTGAAAAAAAAAATTCACAGACAAAATAAAGTAGGGGGCTTTGCCCCCCACACCCCCTACTTAAATATACCAACTACAAGATCGCACCACAGTGGAGGAAATGGCAAAGTCCTGGCAATGGCCCAGTGATTTTTTTTTCCCTGGGAAAAAAATCACTGTTCCAGCCATTCGACATTTTGTGATTTTTTTTGGTTATCAGGGTCAGCGTAAGAGCATTCGCTCTTTTCAATGTTCGATGTCCTGATATAGACTTGGGTTGCAGCTGCCATGTGCTTAGGTCTGTTTCTGCTAGCTATGTGCTGCATGCTGTCTACATTTGCTCTAGAGGCTACTGAAACCATGCTCTTATCAGTTGCAAGCATACACATGTGCCTTTCTATGAGCTCGTGGAGTTGACAAATATGTATAGCTTTGCTCAACATTAAATCACTGCTATGAAGCAAAATATTTCTCACTGTACCATTATTAACACCACACACACAGCTTGTCCTTTATCAACACATCTTTCAAATCACCAAATCTGCATGTTTTAGCTTATTTCTCAAGTCAGTGATATAAGCTGCAAAAGTTTCTCCTGGCTTTTGGTCTCTGGTATAAAATAGATGCCTCTCTAATGCAACGTTTGTCTGGGGTTTACACATTTCTGTAAATTTGCGTTTCAAGCACTCAGGATCCTCTCTTGATTCAGCTGTCACAGAAAAATGGCAGTTTTCCCCCCTCTCCTGCATATACTGCCGATACGCACACAAATGAACGCTCTCTTTCTGTAGCCTCTGACCCTGCTACGTTAAGCAAAATGAATGCCCTGGTACTTGCATCTCTTTCTGAAAAAGCTGCTTGCATGTAAATGTTGTACTCCTGCTCAAGCACTCTCTAAGTCTCTGCAATATTCTGATCAAACACAAGTGGACTGGGTCTGCAAAATGCCTCTGCCATATCAACACACAGTAGTAAAGACCCTTGAAATCATGTATGAACATGCAAATTTATATTGCCAAAACTTTATGCCAGAGCTTGTGGCTATGCTCAATAGCATAACAAACTCTTTGGAACAACTCCACTTTGTGAAATAAGTCTCTGTTACACAAGAACACTTTGAAATCACTGTCCTCTGTGAAACCACTCTTTATCAGTGTAAGAAACACTTTGAAATGACTGTACTTTACAAGTAAACTGTACATGGCACAAGAAGCTCAGACTAAGAACACTTTGAAATGGCTGCACTTTGCAAATGAACTGTATACAGCACAAGAAACCTTTTAAAATGGCTGTACTTTACAAAATGACTGTATAGTGTAAGAAACACTGAAATGGTGGTGCTCTGTGAATAAATGTGCACAGCACAAGAAACGTTTTCAAAATGACTGTATTTTCACTGCATGTTGCAAAATAACTGTACTTTGCACACAATAAACTCTTCAAAATAATTCAACCGTAATGAAGCACACACTGCAAACACTTTGCACACTCTGAGATACTTCGAACAACTGTAGTTATTCTTTGAATGGCTTTGGTCAATGTGAAATAGCAGCTCATGCCAAAACACGGTCGTTTACTAAAAACAAGCAGTTGCCTTGCTTTTCTAAGCTTATTTTGCCCTTTACTGTACTTGTTGTGCCCTTTTAACCTCTTATCATACTCATTATACTTTTCTGGTGCTCATTTTGCCTTAAACATGCTCGTTATACAAAGCGGAGGTTACGCTGAACCCCATATAAGCATTTCTGATAATTTTATCAAATATCGTGGTTTTGAACATCTTGTTTAATAATCAATTTTGTTTGATTCATAATACGGTTTGTGCTACTCGTTTAATTAATAATGTGTTCTGTGCTTTAAATGCTATGTATCATTTTTTTTGCAAAATAAATCATTTGTGCATGTTCTGGTTACCTTTTTCAATCATTTGAGCACACGTATCACCCAGCCTACTCAATATACCTTCACCATCAAGTCTGCACCTCATGGCTTGAAGATGTTGCACTATCAGTCCTGGTTCTGACACCATGTCGCTCGTCCGGTCAGGATAAAACAGATGAACAGTTGTGGATTCGGTTCAAGCAGCTTTATTATATACAAACACATCTGGATTAGGACTTAGTAACTTAAACAGACTTATAAACAGACTGACTTCTGCACACATACATGTTGACACTCTGGCTGTTTTCTCAAAATGGTACTGCTGCCTGCACGTGCTCACTACTTATATGCACGTGCCTACACTTGGAAATGCTTCTTAAAGTTATAACACATGCTGCGTTCCACAGTCAACTTTAAGGTTGCTCAGCTGATTTGATTAACTGAATATCTGAAATAAGTTATAAATGCAACAGCAGATACACTGACCACTGAGAATGATAAAGGCTTTTCTGCGAAACCTTGGTTCTTGAATTTTATGATGTTGGTGGCTTTGTATTAAACCAGCTACTAGTGATTTAAAGGTGCTGGCTCTTTTCTTTAATATGCACATATATATATATATAGATATAGGTTCATAGGAGGTTACTAGGCTATTGGCGCTGAGGCCCTTATAAGCCTAGCCAAAAGTTTAGCCCATGTTTAGATAAGTCAGCACCCAGAGCCCCTGTCCAGCAGAGACACAAGTGGAATCCCAAGAGTGTATTTTCTGTTTCACATCCAGTTATCCAGGTTGAGCTTAAAAAGGGGTAATGATGTACTCTGCTTGACGTGGAGAGGGAGTCTGTTCCACAGATGGGGGAGTCTCTGGGACACAAATCTGTCCCAGCAACAAGTCCAATTGATATCACAGACCAGGTTGAGGTCACACATATGGGTTGCTTGAGTGGAGCCTGACTTCTGGATATGCAGCAGTCCCATCAAGGCAGGGTCTGAGATTGCTTTGTATGCCAGACAGAGGTCACCTCTGAGGAGTCTGTATGAAACTTGGGACAGGGATTTTAGCCTATCTGTGTAGGGTAGGTGTTTGAGGCCCTGGATTCTCCTGATGAAGAACCTCTGTGGTCTCTCCAGGTGCTGCATGTGCTTTGCAAGGTACATGCACAAGGGGGTGTTTTACTCAATAATTGGCCTTATAAGGGAAGAATACAGGGATCTTATGACCTCTTTGTCCCTGGATGAGACACCCTTACATATGAGGTGGGCCATGTAGAAAGCTTTCCATACAATGGAAGCAATATGGTGGTCAAAAGATAGGTTGCTATCAACCTGGATGCCCAAATCCCTCACTACTGATTGTGTACTTAGGACATTGTTATTAATGTGATAATATGTGGGGATGTCTCTCTCCCCAAAGGGGATGATGATGCACTTTTGGCATTCAGCTTGAGGCCATGTTTCTGGCACCAGTCATTTGTTTGGGTGAGACCCTCTTGGAGAACATCCAGATCACTTGAGGAATTGATTACTGCATCCAGCTTGCAGTCATATGCAAACATGGTCAGCCATAGCCCACTGGTTTTGGCCTATTCCTCAGAGAAGTATATCCCAAATAACAGAGGCCCCAAGACAGATCCCTGAGGTACGCTGCTTATTACGGGTCTACTGCTTGAGGTGGCTTCCCCTATTTTGATTAGGTGGGTTCTGTCAGTGAGCCAGTTTGTTACCCATCTGATAACATATGGATTAATGCCTACGTGAGAGAGTTTATCTACTATACCCGAGTCGGGAATAATGTCAAAGGCTTTGGCCATGTCAGTGTAGGCAGTGTGCCCCATCTTCCCCTCATCAGTGGCTTTGGTGGCTGTCTCAAAGAAGTCAACCAGATTTAACAGACATGACCTCCCCTTGACAAAGCCAATTTGTGTGGGGTTGACTGTTTGGAGGTTGCCAATGTCCCTGTTAATGAGGTCCATGATTATTCATTCCATGGCCTTGCAGATCAGGCTAGTTAGGCTGATGGGTCTATCATTTCCTGGATAGGTGGACATTCCACCTTTGTGTAAAGGGATGACAGTGGGCTGTCCTCCACTCGGCTGGGGCAAAGCCGGTACTCAGGCTTTGGTTGAATGGGGTGCCTAATGGTGCTGCAAGTTCATGCCTGCATTCATGTAGGACACAGCCTGGGATGTTATCAGGTCCCATGGAGGCTGTATTGTTTGCCTTTGAGAGGGCAGTGATGACCTGTTTCCTAGAGATAAGGGGTGGGGGGCAGGTACTGGGGATGTCCTGATTTACTGATTGGGGGGACAGAGGGGGGAAAAGCTTTTGCTGAATCTGTCAGCCAGTAGATTGGCTATATCTACAGCATTTGTGTATGTGGTGTCCTTGACCACCAGTTCTGAACAGATCTGGGTGCTTCCTTTGAGATTGCGGACATATGTGAAGAAAGCCTTATGATTGTCTCTAGTTGATGTGGCTAATTTGGACTCAAATTTGGATTTAGAGGATTTCACTAGTGCTCTTATTTGCTTGTTCAGGTTAAGGAGAGATTTCTTCCATTGGGCACCTGCTCCTGGACAGCAATTTTTTTCCTTTTGTTATATAGTTTATTTATTGCAGATGTCCACCAGACAGGTTTACTCTTCCTTGCGGAGGATGATTTTGTCCTGTCAGGTATTCCTGATTCAATGCATCTATATAAATGCTCGTCTAGTACTTTGGTGTAAATTTGGACATTGGTGCCAGTTCCTACAGTGGGAGTGGGGGTGGGGGCTGTGAAGCTGTTTATACCATCCATCAGAAGGATGTAATCAGCTTTGGAGAAGTTTTTTTGTTTAACCAGAGCTAGAGGGGGTCAGGGGAGATGGTGATTTTGAAAGTGACCGCTTTATGGTCGGATCCTACCAGGGAGGATGATACCGTAGGGGTGCTGCAGTGGTTACTCATGTAGGTTAATACCAAGTCCAAGATATTATCACCTCTTGTGGGGGGTATCGACTAGCTGTTCCAATGCATTTACATTGATAAAATCAAGGAATCTCTGGGCATGTGTGTTCTGGCATGAGTAGTTTTTCCAATATATGGTTGTGTAATTAAAGTCACCTAGGATCAGGGTGAAGGGCTGAATCATGACAGATTTGAAGAGGTCTAGATAGGTGGAGTGGGCACCTTGAGTAAAAATTGGGGGGCCTGGAGCTATCTATAATTTGAATAGGGGTCTTGTCAATGGTTAACTGCACCTGGAGTGTCTCCTTTGTGTCATACTGTTTGACCAGCCTGGAGGTATGTGTGTCTTTAATATATATATATATATATATATATATATATATATATATATATATATTGAAACTCCACCTCCTTTGGCTTTGCTGCCCACATTTTGGGGTCTGAATGTATGATAGGATGAGTAACCAGGTAAGGCTGGGGTGCTTTCTGCAGCTTTGAACCAGCTTTCTGTGACTGAACAAATTGCAGCATCTTCCAGGGTTAAGAGTGCTTGCAATGAGTGAAGTTTCATGTTTAGACTCCTAGCATTTAGCAGCATGATCTTTAATTTGCATTTTGTTGAGATTTTTTATGTTGGTAGTATCAAACTCATGACTTTTCCTAAAAAAGGCACTATGGGTGAGGCAAGGGCCTTTGCCAGAAGCCTGAAGCCCAAGTGAGACAGATGCAGGCCATCTCTAGCAAAGCACAGTGGTCTGTCAATCATTTCTTCCCAGGCTGTCAGGCACTGGATCTCCCTGGAATGACACCAGAAATTAAACTAGTTGTTAAAGTAAATAATTTTCTGTTTGCATTGAGGCATCATTCTGGGTGACGGTAGAATGCTGCTTAAGGCTAGGGGCATACCTGCCTGGGACACATATTCACCAAGCTCAGTCATGTCTCTTTTCATATAGTCCAGGGAGGTACGTTTCAAGTCATTCACGCCAACATGTACTATGACAGGGTCATAACAGTACCTGTTGTTGAGAGACTTGAGTGCGTGTGTGATATGGCGGATTCTGGCACCTGAAAAACAGCTAACCATGACTTTCTCCTTATCCAGCTTGGTGAGAGGCACATCTGTGTGTCTCACAATGGAGTCTCCTATGACTAATATGTTGGGTTTATGGTTAGGCCTTAGTGGTTGCGAGACACTGGTGTGTGGACTATGCATGGTATGTGGTGTGGAGGGTTGTGGAATTCTCATGTATTTTTACCTCTGAGGTCTCCTTTGTTTGGGTTTGTTTTTGTTGAGAACCTCTGCATATGTGGGTGTGTGTTGTGTAGTTGTGGGTGGTGTTTGAGGTGCAGAGAGTGTGTTAAAAACCTTCTCAGTGCCAGATATACTGGCTTGTGAGAGAGACAGCATAGACTCTAGCTTCTTTATGTAATTGCATCTCTCACAAATTGTGTTTCTAGTTGGTAGTAGTAGATGGTTGTCCGTGTACATGAGGCAGTTGCTACAGTGTCTCAGGATGCCCATATCAACCAAGCTGGCAGGAGAAACCGTAGGAAATTGTCCATCCATATTTGTCAGAATCTGTGGGTGAGAGGCCAAGGAGTGCTAAGGGGTAGGCCTAAAGCCCAAGTGCTTAAACCAAAACTAAGAGACTTAAAATAACACTTAAAATTTAAACTGGCTAAAAACAAGCAGCAATAAATCCAGCAGAGAAGATGCAATCAAACACTTTAGAGAACAAGTAGCAGAAAAAGCAAAATGAAATGATAGAGTAGGAGGAGAAAACACAAATACTGTAAAATCAGCTGAATAAAGTTTTTTGTAGTAAAGTGGAAAGGGAGAAAGCAGATAATTCAAGGTTATGAAACTAAGGGGGGGGGGGGTTGGCCTTCCCAAATGTTCTCTCTGTATTAGGTAGAATGAGCTAATGACACTGGAATGGGAGAAGTGTCTCAGATCAAATATACACTAGGGGTGGGCAACTGCAAAGCTACTAGCTACAGCGACTAGCTACACTATTTTAGGCAGAAAACACTGCAGAAATGTTTATCACAGCAGAAAAACAGCAGTGAGACACTAAATGAAAAGTTTTATAGGTTCATAGGTAGGTACTAGGCTATCTGCCCAAAGGCATTTATAAGCCTAGCCAGAATGTGCAGGCTTTCACTGCCCCCTTAGATTAGTTCCCTGAGCCTTTGTCCAGCAGAGCCACTGAAGTGATCCCCAGGGTAAACTTCCTGTTTCCCATCCATTCGTTATGGTTTCTCTTGAAGAGTGTCAGCGAGGAGCTCTGCCTAATGTAGATTGGAATCTTGTTCCAAAGCATGGGAAGTCTCTGGGACAGGACTCTATCCCATCAGCATGTCCTATTTATTGTTGTGGTGAGGTTTAGATCCCTAGACCGTGTGGCTCGAGGGGATAAGGTTTTCTTTAGGTGGAGCATGTCCATCAATTCTGGGTTGGACATGGCCTTGTATGTCAGGCAGAGATCACCTCTGAGTAGGCGGTATGCAACAAAATACAGCTGGAGTTTCTTCGGTCGAGCTGCAGAGGGCATCTGTTTGAGGTCAGTGATCCTCTTGGTGAGGTACTTCTGTGGTCTTTCCAGCTGTTGCAGGTGTCTTGTAAGGTACATCCCAAATGGGACATTGTACTCTATGATGGGTCTGATGAGTGATGAGTAGAGGGGCACAGTGACCTCTTTTGATCTGGATGTGAACCCTTTTGTGATTAGGTGGGCCACATCGAAGGATTTTCTAACCACTTTGGCAATGTGATTATCAAAGGAGAGATTACTATCTACTTGGGTCCCCAGATCCTTTATTACATCTTCTGTATTTAGGGGACTACCACCTATGTGGTAGGTTGTGGGTACTTTGTTTTTTCCAAAGGGGATGACTATGCACTTTTTGGCATTTAGCTTGAGGCCATGATTTTGACACCAGGTGTCTGTCTCAGTGAGACCCTTTTGGAGGATGTCTGTGTCAGCCGGAGAGTCAATTATAGCCACTAGTTTGCAGTCGTCTACAAACTTGGTCAGCCATAGTCCTCCTGTGCTTGCCTGTACCTCTGAGAAGTATATGCTGAACAGGAGGGGTCCTAGGACTGAGCCCTGGGGAATGCCATTTGTAACTGGTTTAGAGTCGGACCTAGCTCCCACAACTCTCACCATGTGGGCTCTGTTCATGAGCCAGTTGGCAACCCATCTTGTGACATAGGGGTTTATGTTCAGGCTGGTGAGCTTGTCTATAATACCAGAATGGGGAATGGTGTCAAAGGCCTTTGCGAGGTCTATGTAGGCTGTGTGTACCTCCTTTCCCTTGTCTATAGCCTTGGTAACTGTCTCAAAGAAGTCCACCAGGTTTAGAAGGCATGATCTGCCCTTAACAAAGCCGAACTGGGTAGGGTCCTGTGTTTGGACGATCCCAATGTCTCTGTTAATGAGTTCCATGATGGTGCACTCCATAGCCTTGCAGACCAAGCTAGTCAGGCTTATAGGGTGATAGGTCCCAGGGTCTTTTGTGGCTCCACCTTTGTGGAGTGGAATAACCATTGCTGTGCTCCACTCTATGGGTACGTAGCCTGTAGAGAGGCTGAGTTTGAACAGTGTGTTTAGGTGAGGGGTTAGTTCGTCTTTGAGCTCATGTAGGACACAGCCTGGGACACCGTCCGTTCCCATTGATGCTGTGTTTTTGGCTTTGGAGAGGGTTGTTTTAACCTGAGTGTCTGTGATTTCAGGGGCTTTACATTCTTCTGGTATGGTTATGGGCCCTTTTGGGGGTGGGGGGTGAAGTTTGCACTGAACCTGTCTGCCAGGATATTGGCAATATCGGTCGGTTCAGTGTATTTTGTGCCATTCTGCACTAACTCCAGGCAGATCTGAGCATTGCCACTTAGATTCTTGACATAGCTAAAGAATGCATTGCGGTTATCTTTGGAGTCCTTGGCAATTTTTTTTTCGAAGCTCGCCTTGGATAATTTTATGAGGGATCGTAGTTTCTTGCTGAAACTGATCAGGGATGTCTTCCCTTCTTGGGATTTTACTATTTTCTGTAATAGTTTCCTCCTTCTATTGTATAGTTTGTTTATGGTAGGGGTCCACCAGACTGGTTTCCTTTTCTTGGAGGAGTGAGTCTTGGTTTTGCTTGGGATAGCACGATCCATGCATTCTTGTAGGCACCCATAGAATGCATTAGTAAAGGATTTTGCAGCTTAGACAGTGTTATCCTTTAGCATGGAGGCTTTGAAACTTTCCACCTCGGTCTTAAGTAACGTGAAGTTTGCTTTTGAAAACTTTTTCACAGTGGTTTCCTTGTCTGGGGGTGGGGGCGAAATGTGGATATCCAAAGTGATTTGTTTATAGTCAGATCTAACCAGCAAGGGGTTGATTTCTGGTGTGGAACATTGTCGCCCATGTTGGTGATGACCAAGTCCAATATGTTGTCACCTCTGGTGGGAGTGTTGACCAGTTGATCCAAGGCATTTGAGTTTATAAATTCTAGGAAATGTTGGGCAAGGGAGTTAGTACTTGAGTAGTTCTCCCAGTTAATGTTTGGGTAATTGAAATCACCAAATATTAGGGTGTTTGGTAGGACCTTTATGTTTCCCAGTGTTTCCAGAAATGCGGAATGGGGGTCCTGGGACATGGCGGGTGATCTGTAGCAAGCTACAATTTGAATTGCAGTTTTGCCCATTGTTAGTTGCACGTGGATGGTCTCTGAAGCATCGTGCTGTGCCACTAACCTGGAGGTGTGGGTATCCTTGATGAATATGGATACGTCCTCGCCTTTTGTATTTCGGTCTGGGTTCTGTGGCCGAAATGTATGCTATGAGTTGTAGCCTGGTAGTGCTGGGGTGCTCCCTGGAGCCTTAAACCAGGTTTCTCTTACTGCACATATATCGATTTTCTCATACTGAGGAGTGCCTTGAGTGCATGCATTTTGAGGTTTAGACTTCTGGCATTGAGTAGCATTACCCTCAGTTTTTTGTTACTTGTGCTATTTACAGCGGTGGGTTTGTCTTTTGACCCTTGCGTAAAAAAGGCACTATGGGGGTGGCAAGAGCCTTGGCCAGTATTCGAAAGCCTAAGGGTGACAGGTGCAAGCCGTCTCTAGCGAAGCACAGATAAAGGAGCAAGGAGACTCTATAGAATGCTTTTAACTGCAAACAAATCAGTTATGTGATACACTCCTTGGCAGGAAATCAGAACAAACAAACAGATACTTAACAAATAGAGAAAATTTCCAGTTAATACATTTCACACAGTGAAACTAGCTAAAAAGCTTTAAAAACAGTGTGACAGTAACAAAAGTGATTTCACTGGCCCTGTAAGGCAGACAATTTCAGTACAATAGTGCAGATTAGTTTATAGCAATAAAATACAGTAAATAAATAGTAGGCAGCAGACAATAAAAAAGTGCAATGAATGGTTAGAATAAGCAATAACTAGCAAAAATAAGCAAAACAACAGGATACTTATTGTTATATATCACAGGTCAGAGTTGCGGTTAGTGCCCCTCCTCTGTTCAGCTTACTGTGAATAAACAGAATTCCTCTCAAAGGCAGGTCCTAAATACCAGAAGGTACAACCTGAAACAACTTAAAAAAAGTTAAGGACTAATGAGTGCTTACTCCAAGCCTTAGATCAGCCAACCTTTACCAGCCATCAACTAATCAACACAATCCTCTCACTAAGGTGAAGAAAGGCTTCTGCTAATTCAAGATGGCCAGGGACATATGCTTAGAACAAACAACCACTGCAAACAAACAAATAGGCCCAGAGATAGCAAATCTGAACTTGGACTATTCTAGTAGCTACACTATTTTAGACAGAAAACACTACAGAAATGTTTATCACAGCAGAAAAACAGCAGTGAGACACTAAATGAAGGTTTTAAACAGATAAAGGAGCAAGGAGACTCTAGAGAATGCTTTTAACTGAAAACAAATCAGTTATGTGATACACTCCTTGGCAGGAAAGCAGAACAAACAGATGCTTAACAAACAGAGAAAATTTCCATTTAATACCTTTCACACAGTGGAACTAACTAAAAATGCTTTACAAACAGTGTGACAGTAACAAAAGTGATTTAACTGGCCCTGTAAGGCCGACATTTTCAGTACGATAGTGCAGATTAGTTTATTGCAATAAAATACAGTAAAAAATAGTAGGCAGCAGTCAATAAAAAAGTGCTATAAATGGTTAGAATAAGCAATAACTAGTAAAAATAAGCAAAAAACAGGATACTTATTGTTATATATCATAGATCAGAGTTGTGGTCAGTGCCCCTCCTCTGTTCAGCTCAGTGTGAATAAACAGAATTCCTCTCAAAGGCAGGGCCTAAATACCAGAAGGTGCAATCTGAAACAACTTTAAAAAAAAGCTCAGAAGGACCAATGAGTACTTACTCCAAGCCCTAGACAATCCAACCTTCACCAGCCAGCAGCCAATCAACACAAACCTCTTACTAAGGTTAAGATAGATATAAAATATCTGATATATATATATATATATATCTGTGTGTCTGTGTGTGTATATGTGTAGAGAGAACGACACACACACACACACACATATATATATATATATATATATATATATATGGGTCTACCTGAGGTGGTCGACAGGCCATATGATCGACACTCATTTGATCGACAGTTCATTTGGTCGACAAGCAGATTTTCCCCCCTCCCCAATGTTGTGCGACCCTGGAGTTGATATATATAGTTAGGGGTGTGGGAAGCCCCCACATAACATGCTTGTCGACCAAATGAACTGTCGACCAAATGAGTGTAGATCATATGGCCTGTCGACCATGTGAGAGGGATCCATATATATATATATATATATATATATATATATATATATATATATATATACATATGTGTATATATATATATATATATATATATATATATATATATATATATATATAGATATACACTCTTTTTATTTTGTCAAAGCCTTAGAATCTCAACCAAATTAATGGTCACATGTTAAGAAAAAATATGAATGGCTGTCCATTCATTCTGCCAGCTTTATCCTGTCCATGGTTACTGCACGCCATAACCTATGCTAACACATAATGAGTAAAAGACAAAGAACCAAACCAAGGCAGGAATCCAGTCTATTGCAGGATTCATGCAGACACACACACACACACATACACACACACACACACACACACACACACACACACACACACACACACACACACACACACACACACACACACACACACACACACAGTGCATACATAATAACAAGCAATTCTGAAGTTCACCAGCTCACCTAATCGCGTGCATGAAATATAGGTGGAAAACAGGGTATCCAGCAAAACCCCACATGGGCAGAGGGGAATGCATGCAGACTCTACACAGAAGGAACCTTAGTTAAGAACCAAACTGGGAAACTATGAGCTGTGAAGCAGCAATGCTAACCATGCATAACTGGTTTGAAAGGACAGTTTCTTAGATATGCTAGGCTCAATGCTGATGATGAATGCATGGTATCTGCATTTAATGAGCTAGCAAAGGATTTTAGCAGCAGAGGCTATAAACAGCATGAGACAGATGTTGCATGACAAGGGGCGTTATCAAGTAGGAATGCTCAGGCCAGATCAGATTTTTATCATGACCCAGAATCTAAGAAAACTGGGGTTCCACAAGGAGGCCCTCTGAGAATGAGCATTACTTTTCCAATGATGTTAGTTCTGTTTGTTATATTATTAAGAAGCACTGGTATGTTTTAACATGTGATGAAAGAAAAGTATTTTAGGTGAGACTTTTAAATTTTGCTTTAAGAACAAAGTCTCTTTGAAGAAAATGCAGCAAAACTGTAAAAGGTTATAAGATGCGTTTACCATTTTTGGCCACCGGAGGTCCCCATAATCAAGAGGAATAGTTCCATAACCCCTATATATCTGTATAGAAAGTTTTAATGGTTTCAGTGTTAATATTTTTAATCAATTTTTATCTTCATAATATTAATTCAATATTTATATTTTAAATTTTGTGGTTGTTAAAATCATATGTATAATTACCATACAGTATGTATCCCATTTTTTAACATTTTAATACCTTGACATTTCATTTTCTTAAAATGAATTGACATTTCCTGTTGTACACACGATGCCTTTGGCTCACACAATGTATTTTTTTATTCCAACAATCCTCTCATTCTCAAAAGTATTTATGTATGTTCACTTTCTAATATTTTTCAACAACTTTTTAAACAGCTTTTTAAATATTTCATTTAAATACATATTAGTTTAACAGCGATTATTTATTCATGTATTTATCTAGGGTTTTGGCAATGAACTTATAGTAAAGGTGTCTCTAGTCCTTTAAAATGTTCAAATGGGCATAATTGATTGTAAAATTGATTGATGACTGAGGATATATAAATGTATTTCAATTGACTAGTTAATTGTTTCTGAGGAAGTCAAAGAAGTGGACGAAAACGCAGTGGGTGTTGTTGACTTTAAGGCGTTCAGGCTTTTTATTCATGTTATCCGAATAAAGTGGTTTTAACTAAGTGGATTGGATTGCAGTTATTGGGACCATTGCTCGTGGTGGCGAGTTTCTATCTTCGTTAACTGCTTGGTGGTTTTTGGTTTCTATTACAATAACAATACATTTGTTGTATTAAATGAAAGCAACCTAAACCCACAGGTAAGAATGTGCCGATGTCTTTGAAAACATAAACTCTGTCAGCAAATCAAATGTGTAGGGAAAGAAGACACACTGCTAAACCATATTTAACTTGAAACAAAAATATTGTGCCTAATAAATATGTGATTTCTAATATACTGGCAATGGAAATGTAAATATTGTGCTATCTAAAATAAGATTTCTAGCAAACATACTGATAACAAATCACTGAAATGTGATAAAGTAACTGCTAAAATAGCACACTTTGCATATTGTCTCTGAACCACTTCCAAGTTAGCTAAATGTAAGATGTTGCTACGTGGGAAGGAACTGAAAGGGCTATTATATTCTGGGAACATTGTAACATATATGAAGAAACTTTATGTCCATAGACATAAAATAAGAAACAATAGAAAAGTGGAGGCAATATGTATTCATGGAGACAAGATTAAGAAGGATTATAATGCAACACATACAATAATTCAAACTCTGTTGGATAAAGTATTATAGCATGCTGTTTTTAGTACCTAATTTAGCATATGGTGACCTAACTGGCCAAGACTTCCCCAGTTTAGGATACCATGGAAATTATAAGAAGATGGAGCACCTTTATGTACTGTATGGCCTGAATATTCTCTCTAGTAAAAATCTGAGGTCAAAGCAGCAGCAGCAGCCTGACCCACTAAAAAAAAAAAAAAAAAAAAAAAAAATGACAGGGGTAGAACTAACTTCAAAAGGAGCTAGAATCTAGCTTTAGCAGGAAAGGTAGATAAACATGTGCTATTAGAAATGTGTTACTAAGCCTTACCAGGAAAAAGAAAGTTGTGAAAGAAGCCACTGCAGAAACTGAAAACATAGTGTGCCACATGTAACCTTGTCAGAAGAGTCCATCATTAAAGTAATGAGGGATGTCTGCATGGGGAAAGAACAGGCGAGATGCATAGTGATAAACTATCTAAGAGATGAAAGGTGTCTGAGCAGAGTCCTTGGTTTCTCCTGTAGTGTCAAAAAGTATACCGGCCTATAACAGGGCTGTTAGCAGCAGGTACTTAAAAGACAGAGGTTATTAAATCAAGGAATTGCCAAAAAAACAAAAGCAGAATAGTCTCTTGTATGAGATGCTTTTTGTAGAGAAAGACATAGAATAAGCAGAAACATCTTTACCTGTATTCATATGAGAAAAGCTTATACTCTCTACTTCACAAGAAGTGTGCTGACAAAAGTATTCCAGAATTGTCAAATTTAAAGATAAGCAATGAAAATGTTAAGAAGCCACAGTGGCAGGAAAACACATTAATCAGGGCCAGAGAAAATATAACCAGAATGGAAGGAGAAACAGGTTAAGACGGGTCCCATCCTGTGCTCATATTTTGAGTTAAGGAATGACTTGTTCAACCAAATAAACAAACACAAAAAGGAAGAATTATTACACCAACTGTTAGTTCCAAAATCATTTAGAATACTTGTGATGAAACTGGCACATAGGCATATTTTAGGAGGACATTTAGGAATGGACAAAACCAATGCTAGAATTTAACTACATTTCATTGGCCTGGTATTATGAAAGATATTGAGCACTTCTGTGCTGCTTGCCCAGAATATCAAAAGATGGCACCGCATTTTGAGTTCAGAAGGCCACTGATTCCTGTTACAGGAATCCCATTTAGACTGATAGCCACAGATCTTGTAGGTTTACTAGCAAAGTCTAGTTATGAGTAATGATACAGTCTAGTGATTATTGAATACACCACAACATTTTCTGAATCACAACCCCTATAAAGTAGTTCTATTAAGTATTAAGTAAACAGCCAGAGAATTTGTGTTACTTTTCTCCAGTATAAGGATTCCCAAAGAAAGATACACAGACCAGAGGACCCCGTTTATATTCAGAATATTACATCAGCTTTGCCAGTGTTTTAAAGTAAACACTTAAAAGTGTTACTGTACTACCCACAAACAGATGGGTTTGTGAAACATTTTAATGCAAATCTGAAGATGATGCCCAAGGAGACAAATGTTTCTTCCTCCTTCTTGCTAGAAGAGTTACTATATGGTAGACTGTCCCAAAACTTACTGGATTGGACATAGCAAAACAAACAAATTCCAGTTTAAAAGTATATCATATTTCACAAACTTGCAATATAGGTTAAAAAACTCTTATGCCAAAAGTTAAGTAACCCATATAAATGACACAAGAGATGTAACAGAGGATGCATAATAAAAATACCAGACATAGCCCCAGGATTCAATAAAGTCCATGTAGGCTCTGTGTAGAGCCTACATGGAATGTATCCATGTACCTGGCCATGGTTCCCCCTCGGCACCATGCCATACATATTAATTATGGTGTGGACCTTAAGGAGGTCACAGCAACATGGATATTGAAGCCGTGTAAGACTGATGGTGCAGCCACATAACTTTCAGCTCATTAACGTTGGCCAAAAAGTGTACAAGACATTATATTTCATTAAATTGCATTTTTTTACATTTATGTGCTTATTTGCTCAGTGAGCTGCATTGCTTAGCTATGCTTAGCTTTGTGCACATGTACATCAGACATCTGCTAGACATCTAAAAATAGAAATCGGATGCATTCAATTTTAATAATTTTTTACATTTCTTTTCATGTGCTTGTTTGCTCAAGGCAGCATGTTGCTTAGCTAGGTGTAGCACTGCATGCTTAAGCATTAGATATCTGCTAGACACCTAAAACTAGAAAACGGATGTATTCAATTGTTGTAGGTCTGCAGTACTTAGCAAAATGCAAACCTGCACAGTGAAGCTGTGCTACACTTACAGGCATCTTCAGGGTATATCTGAACATATTCAAGTTACTTTCACTAGCCCAGTGGCTAGATAGGTTGACAAACAAAAGAAATGTCAGCCAATGGAAAACAGTCCACGGATAATTGATTAAAACAAATATAAATATACATGAAGTGCTTTTCATTCACTTCAATGACTTGAACTTCCTCAGATCAATAGAGAGCTAGATAGGTTGAGTCATGATCTACAGTGTAGTAGGTTTTGGGTTCAAGTCCTGGCTGGTAATGTTTTTTTTACATATAGTGCTGTGAAACTGTGTCAGGTGACTGAAACATAGGTTGACTTTAAATTAAATAATTGTTACATTTGGAAAAGCTCCTCGATGCTAAGCAGTGCTTAAACATGGTCAACAGTCTTTTCCAGTTTGCTCATTGCTAAGCTTTTCTTAAATATAGTTTGTACGAGTTTGTGTGATGCTAAGTGACGCAGCACATTTTTGAAAGTTACAGTATGACATGCAAGGATGGGGATGCAGCTTATTTAAAGGCTAATAGACAGGAATTTCACATCATTCCTTGGAGCCTGACTGTGGGTATGGCTGCTAGTGTTGGTGACAGAGTGTACTTTAGGGCAAAAGTGGGGTGTGCAGGAGTCCAGGGTTTTCTTTGGACTCCTTGTACAACACCACAAACCCTGACTGTTGCAGGGTGTCCACCAGGGCTCATAGTGTAAGTCTGAGGCCGGGGATAGTTTGGCTAGGGACATAACCAGTGCAACTGGTATTCCCCCCCCCCCGGTGAGCAGTGTCATCACCACTATGATGACCTGTACTGTAGGAAGAGGGGAACCTTGGACACCTGGATCCAAGAGGCTAGGGATGGGCACACCCCACAGATAAGTAAGTATGTTTTCCAGTAATTTATAAATATACAAGCTGAATCTGTGAAAAACTGGTATGCTTAATGGTTTCATTCTCTTACCACAGCAGTAAAAGAGAGAGCTTGCAATGTACAGTCCCATGCAAGACATTTGGCCAGGATGAGACAAGCCTGTGGTATATAAGAAAATCAATAAAGTAATAACTTAATGCATAACTTAATAATACAATAAAGAAAATACAGATATTGCAGTCGTAACAGTCAATTATGACATAACCTGGGACATCATACATTTTTGTTAATGTGTTAGTGCATATCTGAAATGGTAAAGCAAGTTAAAGCAAGTAAGCATGCAGTACTGTGTAGCATAGCTTCCAACCATCAGTTAATGTTGCAGTCTACCCATATTAAGAGTCACTGTTGTGGTCTGCTCATTGTCTGAAATATGTGTAGATTGCACTCAATAAATGAACAGGGTAAATGGGTAAGTTAACAGAAGCCTTAGATAGCTATCCATGTGTATAAATGCCAGATTTGACATTAATCAAAGTGTAAAAGGAGATGGTGCTTTGATAATTAATTTTTCAAATAAAATGTTCAGTATTCCTGTAGTTACTGCTTGTGGGTTCTAATCCGACACCAGCCAATGGATAAATGTGAAGTAGTAAGCATACCTCTCAAGTGTACCTCATTACGAGGAACGTACCTCATTTGGGGTCTTAAAAAGTTCATGTTCCTCGAAGTTCCTCAAAGTTCCACATTAAAAGAGTCTGCCACAAATTCAGTGTTAAGAATTTTTTTAAGTGAAATCTATGGTAAATAGAAATTAATCATATTAATTCATTAAAGGATGATCTTTATGAATAAAACCAGCATATTTTAACCATCATATGACCTTCCTTGTTGAAGTTGTTAACAAGCAATTAGTATGTGTTCCACATTTTGCCCATTTGCTCCACATTATGAAGGTGAGTGTTCCTCATTTTGGAGATGGAAGGTTGAGAGCTATGGTAGTAAATAATGTGTCAACATACATCATAAATAAATGCAGTGCAGTACCCAGATTAAGGGTCAAGCTTGTGTTCTGCTCATTTTGTCTGATATATGCTGTAGGTTGCAGTCAATAAATGAATAGTGTAAATGTGTAAGGTAACAGAACTCCTACACAGCCATGCTTGTGTGTAAATCAAGATTTGAAACCGCATAACTCAATATAATGTAAAAGGAGATGTTGCTCTAATAATTTAAGGTTTTCAAATAAAATGTTCAGTATTCCTGCAGTCACTGCTTGTGGATTCTAATCTGATACCAGCCAGATGATAAATGTGAAGTAATAAATAATGTGTCAACATACATCATAAATAAATGCAGTGCTTTACCCAGATTAAGGTCCAAGCTTGTGTTCTGCTCATTTTGTCTGATATATGCTGTAGGTTGCAGTCAATAATTGAATAAGCTAAATGTGACAGGTAATAGAACTCCTACACAGCCATGCTTGTATGTAAATGCTTGATTTGACACAACATCAATCAATAAAAGTTTTAAAGGAGATGTTGGTCTGATTGTTTTATTTTAAATAAAACATTCAGTATTCCTGTAGTCACTGCTTGTGGTTCCAATCTCACACCAGCCAACTGAGAAATGTCAAGCTGTCTGGTGTAATCAGAGTACACGAACATACCTCTCAACTGTCATGATTTTAGCAGAATGTAATAAATATTGCCCCCATATGTCTGGTCCTTTGATGTTTATTTATTTATTTACATTTGTTGACTGGGAGTGTGACTGGATGTAGGTCCATTTTCAGCGGAGGCCCGGGGAGAAAAGCTCCACAGTTAAAATAAACAGACAGTAGTTACATTGGATTACATAGCGATTAACAATATAACATAGCAATTACTTACAACATATTTACAGATGAAGAACATAGTACATCAGTAGACAACTAGAATTTATATCTGTGAAGTACATAACAGACATTAACAAATGTTACAATAAGAAGTTCCTGCTGTATAATAAGTACTAGACTTATGAGCATATGAGCTTACTATAATCAAGGTAGTTAGTGGAGTGAAAAGAAAGGTAGTGGTTGGATGGGGTGGGTGAGTTTAGAGTGGGAGTTGCAAGGGCATAGCCAGCATGTTTTTAGGTGCACTTTTACTAAAGTTTTGAAGTGGGTGCATGATGGTATGGAGGTAATTGTAGGTGGGAGGGAGTTCCATAATTTGGCTATGGTGCAAGAGAATAGTGCTTCACCAGCAGAGTTATTGGCTTTAGTGATCTGAAAGTGATTTTTGTTGCTGGATCTTAGTGGTCTGGTGGTGTGATAGGGTTGAGGTAGATTCTGGAGGGATGGGATATTTAGTGGATGGTTTACTAGTTTGTGGGTGAGTGAGAGTTGATACCATTGAAGGAGGTGAGGTAGTTCAAGCCAGCCCAGTTCAGCAAGTGAGAGACAGTGGTGACTACGGTAGGATACCCCTGTGGCGAATTTGGCGATTTTGTTGTAGCAGTTCTCTAGCTTGTTTAGATCGCATTGCCTTAGGTTGGTATATATTGGAGAAGCATAAAGTAGGGTGGAGATAAGGTGGGAATTTGCTATTGAAGTCTTTGCTGCTTTGGTGAGAAGTTGCTTATTTCTCTATAATGCTCCTAGTTTTTTGTAAACTTTTTTATGGTCATGGATATGTGAATGTCAAATTTTACTTTATTGTCTATTTCCACTCCTAGCAATTTGGTGTGTTCAGTTGGGTATATAGTGGTGTTGTCTTTTGCTGTGATGTTAAAGTGAGAGTTGTTTTGAGTATGTTTGGTGGGTTGGAAGATGAGTAGTTTAGTTTTGTTTGGATTGAGTATTAATTGGGCAGCAGATAACCAAGTTTCAACAGAGGAAAAGGCTTCCTGTGTGACTTTTTGCAGTTTGGGTAGGGACTGGGCTGAGCAGATGATGGTTGAGTCATCTGCATATTGTATGAGTGTGCCATGTTTGGTGGCAGAGGCTTGATTATTGGTGAAAACAGAGAAGAGTAGGGGTCCAAGGATGGATCCTTGGGGAACCCCTATGGAGACAGGTAGTTGGGGAGATATGTCATTCTGCCATACAACGGATTGTTGGCGGTCAGACAGGTAACTCTGAAACCAGTTGGTGACTGATTGAGAGAAGGATAGGTTATTGAGGACAGAGATAAGTTGTTTGTGTGGGACCATGTTAAATACTTTAGATAGGTCTAGGAAAGTAGCAGAGGAGAGATGGCCATTGTTTTTATGCTGAAGGATAGTGTTAGTAAAGGAGAGTAAGGCAGTGGTGGTGCTATGGTTTGGTCGGAAACCATGCTGAGTATTGGAAAGGAGGTTGTTAGTAAGGAGGTAGTCTGAGACCTGAGAGTGTATGCATCTCTCTAGTATTTTGGAGAGTGGAGAGAGAATAGCTATGGGGTGGTAATTAGTTAGTTCTGTGGAGGGTCCACCTTTGTGGAGGGGAATTATATGTGATACTTTCCACAGTGTGGGAACATAACTTTCTGACAGAGATCGGTTAATCAAGATGGATACTGGGTAGGCCAGAGCATCAGCTGCGATTTGTAGGTAATCACTTGGGAGGTCGTCTGCTGCCAATTTTGTGGGCTTAAGTTTAGTTAAGAGTTTTTTTATATTGGAGGTAGGTACAGGAGAAAAAGAGAAGGCAGTGGGGAGATTACTAGTTGAAGGTGTGGGTTGGAGGGGAGGGGGGTTGTGTTGTTTAGCTAGTGATAGTATGGTTTGTGTGAAGTGTGTGTTGAATGAGGTAGCAATATTTTCTGAGGAGTGAGGGATGTTAGGAGGAGGGGTACTGACTTTAGCTGGGTGGAGGATGGAGTTTATGGAGGACCAGAATTATTTGGGGCTGTGCTGGGAGGAGTCTAGGGCAGACTGGTAGTATTGGAATTTGTTCTGTTTTATTAGCTTTTTGACTCTATTGTGTAGTTCTAGGAATTTCTGTCTAGTTGAGGGGGTTTTGGTTTTGCACCAGTGCTCCCAGGCTTTATCCCTGTTTTTCATTTCTGACTTAGTGGTTTTCTGTAGCCATGGGGAGGGTTGTGCTTTGGTTCTGGAAAGTCTTATGGGGGCATGGTAATTAAGGATGCTCAGGAAGGTAGTATTAAAAAATTCAACTGCTTCATCAAGACTGAGGTACTTTAGAGGATGCCAGTTACATTCTTTGAGGGATGAGATAAATGTGAATGGGTTAAAGTTTATTTTTTTACGTATTTGACAGTAGATGACAGGTTTAGCTTGGTATAGGTATTTTTGAGTAGGAATGTTGGGGAGTGATCACTGAGGCTATCTGATAAGCAGCCTGTTATATATGACAGGGGGCTGTTACTGACTAGTATCTAATCCAGGGTAGTGTGCTTGCTGGAGTTTTTATTTATCCTCGTTGGCAACTGGACTAGTTGGGTGAAGCCATGAAGGTTTACATGATGGGTTGGATGGTTGCCAGAACAGGATTGCCAGTCAATATTGAAATCACCTAAAATTATAGTTTCTTGGGGGAGATGGTGGGTAGACCAGCTGAGGAGGTTTTCTAGTGGAGGGATGTTTTGGCCAGGTGGGAAGTAGCATCTAGTTATTTTGATGGTTTTGTTTTGGTTTATTTTGAGGTTGGTATATATTATTTCTTCACTGCCTATTTGTGGAGCTGATGATTTTAAGATCTGGATGTTTAGATGCTGTTTAAATATTATAGCTACATCACCTCCTTTCTTCTTTAGCCGATCTACTCTTAATATGCCATAACCTGTAGGGAGTATTTGCTCACTGGTAATGTGAGGTTTTAGCCAGGTTTCTGTCAGGATGACTATATCTAGGGAGTACAAGTCTATGATGGCATGGAGTTCATGGACTTTGTTGGATATACTTCTAATATTTAGGCTTAGTAGAAGGAAGTCACTTGGCTTTCTATTGGCTGTAATATGGCAGAAGTTGTGGTTTCTAGTCTGATTATGAGGATTGGGGTTGGAGATGGTAGGGCCAGGGTTGGGGTGGATGTCTCCACTTAGGGCTAGTTTTGATATGCATGAGGTTATTAGTTTTCTCAGTTTTTGAATGTGTTTGTTTATAAGGGAAACTTTATGAAACTTTATGATTGTGCTCTGTGGGTAATAGGTATGGTGGGAGGGTTACTATGTTAAGTTGTAGGGATGCTTTATGTTTGAGTAATATAGTTGGTAGAATATGTCGGGGGTACATAGGGATGGTTCTTGAGTTGGTGGGAGGGGAGCTGAGTGAGGATGAGACATGAGTGGTGGTGTGAGTAGTAGTACACTGGTAGTGATTGAGTGGGGGAATGATGGAGCTTTGGTACTATGTAAGATGTGCAAGGAGAGTGCATGCAGTGAGCATAGGTAAGGTATGCTTGTACATGTTAGTTGAGGAGGTGTGATAATAGTGGGAAGATGGAGGAGGTAGTGTTGGGTTAGCACTGTGGTTGGCTATTGGAAAGATGGGAGGGATTTGTGAGTGTAATAAAGGTGGGACCACTGGGGGTGGGAGGGAATAGGGGGCAGGGTGAGGAGCGAAGCAGGTAGAGATCCTATTAGTTGCTCTTATGAGGGGGCTGGAAACAATCAGGTAACAGAGTTAACTGATAAATGAACATATGATAGTGACAAGGGTGGTTGTAGTTTTAAAAATGGTGCCTGCCACAGGTAATATTTCTTAACTTTGGGATTGTCTTAAGGTAATAAACAGGGAAGGGAGAGGGGAGAACAAGGGTGTGAGCAGGCAGTTCTTTGTACTGCTACTAATGAGCTAAAGCAAAGACAAGTTTGTGTTTAAGAAACAATCACAATTGACCAAGGACTGCTCTGAAACTGTAAGTCATTTCTTAACCATTTCTCAGGTGGAAAAACAGGATAACCTTGTATCAGTAGGCTACTGTGGTCTCAGTTTACTCAGTTTAAATTAACAAACACACAGTATTGATCAGTTATGGATACTATTTGCTAACAGAAGGGAATAAGAGAGAAAGTGGAAGATGAGTGTGTGTGTGTGTGTGTGTGTGTGTGTGTGTGTGTGTGTGTGTGCGTGTGTGTGTGCGTGTGCATGTGTGTGTGTGTGTGTGTGTGTGTGTGTGTGTGTGTGTGTGTGTGTGTGTGTGTGTGTGTGTGTGTGTGTGTGTGTGTGTGTGTGTGTGTGTGTGTGTGTGTGTGTGTGTATGTGTGTGTGTAGGGGTGGGGGTGGGGGGTTGCTTACAAGCCAAAGCAGAGTGCTCTCCAGGGGAAAATTAATATTGGCTCAAACAGGTAGACACATACTCAAAGTTAACTTTAGCTGTTTGCAGACAGTTCAGACCCGGACTGCGTTTTTCTTCTAAGAATGATAAAGGTGGTACCGCAGTTGAATACTTAAGAGTGGTGTTAGGTCAAAGTTAACTTTAGCTGTTTGCAGACAGTTCAAACCCGGAATGTGCTTTTCTTATAAGAATGATAAAGGTGGTACCGCAGTTGAATACTTAAGATGTGCAGATATATGACATTACTTGAAATGCAGTTTAATGGCAAATCTGTTTTCAAAATGCTTGCTACTATTGTATAAGCACACTATGTAAAAATGCTCCCTGTCATTTTGCCTTTGTACCACCATTATGTTTGGCTTGGCCCATAATGTCCCATGCTAAGAGACTGAGACCTATGTACATGGAACATTATATATACAATATAAGTAGTCTCACAAGTGAAATTTAACATATCTAGAAGTATGTAGTTGTAGACTGTGTAGTTATATTATCTGTGACGTTACTAATGTACTTTTTTCTCTCACCCCCACCCCTTCTCTTCTTTTATTTATTAATTATATTTATCATTATCATTTGATATTATATTATTTGTAATTACTTCTTATGTTGACCTTATGTATAATTTAGTATCTCTTTGCTGTTAATGAACTTTCATTTACATTATTTATTGTTATGTTCCTTATTATATTATTTTCAATATGTTTCCATTGCTTATTATTGTTTTATGTTATTAATTACATTTGTTTTGGTTATCTTTATTTTTTCTTATGTTTACATTTCATTTACTACAGCATGACAAGGTAGGCTGGTTCCTGGTTATCCATCTACCTTGGCTTCCCCTGCCAATGCACTGGGGCCCACCATGTCTGGGCCGCAGCCCGATGGCGCCACCTCTGCTGCTCCTGCGCTACCTGCTCCATCGGGTAGTTCTGCCCCACAGGCTGGGGGTAGTCCCTTCTCTGGGAGAGGAGGTGGAGGGTGAGGTGCTTTTGACACCTAAGTCCAACTACCAGGCATGGTGTGTAGGCTTGTGCACCAAACTGTTGGTGCCCACCTACACCAGCTGGAGAGCATGCTGTCTATTCTGGTGGGGCAGTCTCACCCCAGGCACCAGCATTGTGTCTGATGTCCATGGGACTGGGATTCCACAACACCCTCCCCAGCCAAGGTGTTCCTCCCCTCTTGCGCCACAACCAACTCTGTCTTGTCTGTCTGCAAAAGCTTCCTCACCTTCCCAACTTACTCTCCCCACATATAACCTATGTCCATTTCCCCAATATTCCACTTTCTGCTTAAAAAATGGGCACCTCTCCCCCAAAAAAATATCATCCCATACATAGCCCTCCGTATCGAACAAATGTTTACAGGACACACTTAGTTTGGTCCAATTGACTTGAGAATGCACTCATGTTGTTGTCACCCCTCTTTTTAAGGGGTGATAGTCCAAATTCAGCTAAAAACCTGTTAAAGTGCACAATTGTTGCCATTAAAGAAATAGATAGCTATGGGTCTTTCCTAGATCCTTTCTGCACATACCCACCTGTCTTTCACTACGTTTTTCCACTTGCTTGCACCCCATTTCACCACTGTCCTATCTCTCCAATTTTTCTTTTCTTTAAAGAATTTTTGCAAGATGCTGCACTACGCACAGCATTGCTAAGCTATGGTAAATGGTGGTATATTAATATATGTATTTGAAAACATAGTAATCACATTCAAAAATTACACCTGCACCCTATATCAAACCAAGTACCATTGCACCTGAAGAGCAGTGTATCAACCCACCAAGCCACACAGCCAGTTAATTCATATAGGTGTTTTAAGCAAAACATAGTAATTGTCATTTTCTCATCATTAAGCATGTGTAAGTGTTCAGTTATATCTACAACATGTAAAAATGCACCTGCTAAAAGATTAATGGAAAAATAAGAGTTTAACTGGGACTCTGGTAGAGAAATACATCACTATAATGGCGTACACATAATAATAGATGTTAGTGAGTTATGTTACAGCAGGCAATTGTGTAATTATATCTACATGTAAAAATGCAGCTGTTGTAACAGTGACTCAGAAGCTCAATCTGTTAAAGGCTTTGAAAACATTAATTTTTGGTCCACGTGGTCCTGGGTTCAAATACAGCTGTATCTAGCATGTCTGTGTACGTCATCAGTATAAATTTCTCATCACTGATTTATCCACCCAAAGCAGTATGGTTTAAATGCCTGCTTCTAAATAATGGAAGTCAAAGGCCTGCAGACAGGACAACATTTAAACTATTCTTATTACAACACTAGAAAGTGCATAGAATGTAAGGTCATGTACTAGTATGAATTCTGAAAGGATTTTGAAGTATGTCATTCAGATGAGGCCCAGTCATGTCAGACTGCAGCCCACAATGATTTGTTAGTGATATTACGGACAGTCACAGCTGCACAAGTAACATACATATATGGAGGTCATGCTAGAAGCAAGGGTTGCCAGCACACACACATTCCAGATGACTACCATGACATAACACATGACTTGGCAGTTATCCATCTGGTTGAGATAATGGTTAATGTACCCCCTACCTTGTTCTAGGACATACCAAGCATCCTGCCTTTCATTCTGTTAATGATACCTTTGTCTAACACACTTACCTTAAACACATACCTTAATTTCTAGTGGGTTGGGTTCCCTCAATCAGGCATTGGCTCTCCACCAAGGCTACCACAGTTCCCACAGTTACTCTTATGTGTTGTTCTCCTGTACATTCTGCAGCTTCTCTGAAACAGCTTCAGCCTGTAGCAGACACATTTGTATGAAGAAAATAGCTGCTACAAACGCTCTCTCTGTGCTAACATAGTATCTTTACCCCAGTAATTTCCACCCCAACATATCAGAAAGGGGAAAGAATCTACATTGAGGCCTTATATCTTGTTGAATAGTTGTTGGGATTGGTGGATTATACTACAAATCAGTTGTGTAAGCTGCATGTTGCATTCCTGACCCACAGATTGGTTCAGAGGCAATCACCTGCTAATGAGAACCATCTTAAAAAGGTAAACTCATAGCTAGGGGAACCATTGTGTATGAGATTTAGTTTGTATGGTTAACTCATTGACACAGTAGTACTATAGCTGTATCTTTCAACAGAGGAGTATGGTACTCCATCAGGTATGTAACCATTTTGTTTCCAACATGATGCATATGTTTAAATATACTTAAGGGAATGGGGATTACATCATCAAGCCTTTGTTCGAACTGTACTGATGACATGGCCTTGATCTCCAGCTGTGTTACACCTACAGAGGGTGTAGAGTCCAGTAAGGGTATAATGCACTGTGTTAACTAGATACACAGGTCTGCTGGATACTCCCTTTGGTAGCAGTTGTAATAGTACACTGCTGTTTGGTTGGCACTATTGTTTATACATATGTTATGGGGGTGGGGGTTCTTGCTATGGGGCACACTACAATGGACTCCTGTGGTGGGTGTGTGATCATATGTGGATGTCAGGAGAAGGTCACTATTGTTACTATCCTCTTTGCATCCACAAGCTTTGTATGTTTGGCACACTGTTGAATATGAGATGTGTACTCCAGCTGGGAATACTGATAGTCTTCCTCTATTGCTGTATCTCTACATACTGTATTCCCACATATGTGATCCTGACATGTGTTCTCATTTATTTCTATATAAAGAGATATTATAGATGCAAGATGTCAGGCACCTTTCAATGAGGCAGAAAATGATCTCATTACTGAGGCCTTGTGATGACACTACCAAGTCCTGCTGTCGAGAAGGAAGGCAAATAGGTAAGAGCATGCAGCCTTGTGTGATGAACTGGTGCATGACATTAATGCTGTTGGTCTCCAGAATTGCACATATGAGCAGGTGCGACACTGTGCCACAGATAGGATCAACTCGGCACACAACCATGCAGAGGACATGGCCAGAGATTGTCAGGTCACTGGTGGTGGGCCTGCAGTGAAACAATTGCTGTCAGCAACAGAAGAATTTCTGTTGAACCTTGCAACACAGGAAAGATCCCAGGCATCCATCACTCAATATATCATAGATGTGGGTGTCACCATTTCCACTCAACAGGAGCATCCAGGTATGATTAGTTGGATCAACATTGGAATACTGTAGTATTCCGCATGTCAGGCTGTATATAGTTTTAGGTGGGTGTCAGGTGTTCTATAGAAGGGGGGGAGGTTAGCTGCAGTTTTAAGGTCATGCACAGACTGTGACCCACAAACCTGTTAACATAGCAGCTACTGTAATTCTGAGTTATTTGGACATATTACCCCTGTTATACTGTAATATGTCCTGCTGTTTACATTACCTCTCCCTCAAACTTTTTTAGGACTGTCAGGAATAAGAAGAGGTCATGCTCCTGCTGCTGGAAAGTACAAAACTGTTTTGTCAGAGATGTAGATTTAGTTAAATGTATTCGCTAAAGTGTCATCCCAGGCCTGTTGGCTAGATTGATATACTGTCTGCATGATTGCCAACTGTACTGATATTTTCTGACTGTACACAGTTTAGATTCAAACCTATGCCTTGTAGGTGTGAACACATTGATTGATTTGACAGTATTGTCAGGACACCACAGATTGCCATAATAGTCAACTCTGTAGAGTTTTGTAGAATGTCAACAGTGTACATCATTTATATTTTGCTCATAAGAGCCTTTTTAAAGAACTTTTATTTTCAAATAATTACAGATTTGGGTTAGAAAATAATGTCCTCATATCCTATTATATGAGGTTGTGGGTTAGACAAGTGTGTATTAGTTACAACAGTGTATACAGCTTAACATATATTGCAACCTAGTACTGCAGTAAGTAGTGCAGGTATTAATGTAATGATTTTCCCTTTTTATGACAGGTGACCAGGGAGGTTGTTTTTTGTCCCCTTCACAACCTGATGTCAGTATATCTTCAGACACTAATGATGATGGTGGCCAAAGAGAGGCACAGTTTGGTGTTGCAGGTGCTGAATCTGACACAGAGGTTGGCATCCCTCATCTGCCCTCATTATCACCGTACACAGCCAGTATGCCTATGCATAACCAATCCCTTGTGGCCACAGATATTAGACAGTTGGATGGTGGAGACATTGAACAGGGGAGTGTGGCTACTGTGGCTGCAGTAACTGCCAGCACTGGCCATAGCCAAATAGTTGGCAAGGTTTCACACAGGTGGATTGATAGGGGTGCTCATAGGAGACCTGCTGTCCCTTCACCACCTGTTGCAGGTGTCTCATCACATGTCACTCAGCATATGTTTAGGGCTGCCATGGAGGCACAGGCATGTTCAGAAAGGAACTCCTGAAGAATACTCAGGGTTATGGATGCAGCACAGTCTGACATCCAAGACTGCCTCCACTGTGTTGCTGATACCCTGGAACAGTTGACTGATGGAGTGGAAAGATGTTGGTCTGAGACAGACACATACTATCGGTTTTGGAACACATGTTATCTTTGATGGAACATCTTGTTGGAGTTGAGTGTCAACCTCGTGGATGTAGGTCAGCAACAACATCTGCAGAGAATCAATGTGGCTGTACTCAGTCATGCTCCTGCAGTGACAGTACATCCAGCAGTCCAAAAGGGAGTGTGCTGTCCACACCCAGACATGGCAGGCCATGGGCTCAGAGTCCTGGGCCTACTTGTGGCAGCAGTCACCCTCAGGTAGTAGCACAACATCTGACAAGGTGCTAGTGCAACTTCTGGCAGAGCCAGTTCACATGTTCGGGGGTAAAGATACAATGAACTGTCAGCTCTACTGTGCATGGCTCACAGCTGTCCAACATACAGATGCATAGGGCTAGCATTGAGTATGGCTCTGTTCACGCAGACAATCATACACCACTGTCACGTTCAGTTAACCTACAGACACACAGGGCCGGTGTTAGCATTTTGGTGGCCCCCAGCAGATGTCAAGCTGGGGGCCCCCTAGGCACTTCCAGTCTACTTATCACCCTATCACTGATATCCCTCCTAAGCAACCTTTTAGTTCATGCTGCAAATTGAATGACCTGTAGCTACAGTGCTCTTAATTACAACAGACCTGTGTACCACACTATGTTAGCCCATCTCATAAAGGGATATTATTTACAGGTACTGGAAATTAGTTGCACCAGTGATACATTGCAGGAACTCTATGTACAGGTCTGGACTTAGGTGAAATGGTGTTCTAGGCCTACTGTTTCAGCCACCCAGCACACACACACTATACCTTCCAATCTTCCCCCCGATCACCCCTCCCGCCACCTTGCACTTCCCATGCTATGCACATTACTTTTTTCTTCCTTTTCTCAAATTTTGCTTTACTTTTCAGCTTTTTCAAGAAGCCATATCTTCCTATATGCTCTGAAGTGCATTTTAAAGTTTTTTTTTTTCTTTTTACACAACCTTTTCATCTAATGATGACTTGAACAGAAATTTTGATTAAGGAAATAAATTGTGTTGCTTTTCAGCTTTAGTTTTCCTTGCATCCTTTCAACACACCTTTGCTGACCAAGTAAGTACAGTAATAACCACTTAGGAAATAACTCAGTTAAGCCAGAGCCACCAGAAGCACTGAGTTATGCATGTTCTGAAATACATTTAGAGCATTTTCCCAACTTTTTAATCCAGGTTGTACCAAAGGACTCACAATAAACTAACAAGCCAATTGTTGTCTGGATATACAGGTCCTATCTTGGAATTGCCTTCCTCCCAAAAAAGACTGCCAATGCATCCTTCTGGTGTTAGACTGGGATGAAAGCAGAGGTTCAGATTTCTACAGTATGCTGACATACATATACTTAGCACGTCTCCTCATTCCTCAAGCTACCTGCATAAATGCCTGAAGTGTTATTGTGAGGAAAGTGAAAAAATAACAACTTTGTTGCTCCTAGACAGTACACTTCCCCTGCACAAACTATAGTCACCTTCTCTGTGCACCTCTGAGGTCTGTCAGAAAAGTAAAAGAAAAGAATGAACACACTGTCCTCAGCCCAAATACAGGCTACCTCATGTTCACGCCTCTAAGGTTTGACTGTGATGACAATTAAAGAAGTAATAACCACACAATCCACCCCCCCCCCCCCCCACACACACACACATAATCTACAGCAGTTTTCTGTGCACACACATCTCATCAGAGCTGGTTTTAGAATGGGTACAGTTGAGAGCAGCATCAAACCCCTGTTCAGGTTAAAGAGCATAATCAGAAAATTAATACAGTTTTCCTCATTTTCCCCAACTAGCAACAGCTTTTATGGTGTCAAGGATAAATAAGGGAGCCCCATGTTTCCACTTATACAGTCTGGGGAATGGGGTCTCCCAGACTCTTAGAAGATCTAAGTGTCTGAATGTTCTGTGATATATTCTATTCATTACTTTTGCAATATAATTATTTGCTGGCTACATTTGTAACTGATACTCAGAAGAATAATGTCTGTGTTCTGGCATTATTAGATGTGTGCACAGATAAAAATCACTGATATTTTACACACACACACACACACACACACACACACACACACACACACACACACACACACACACACACACACACACGCACACACACAAGCCATAGCAATACTAGTTTTGTACTTATTTCAACAAATAGCAATACACTGCGCAACACTGGTATAGTCACACCAGATCAGTGACTGCCATTTAGCAGCTGCCAAACAGCAATAGGGGTAAGTCACTTTTATTTACCTTCCCTGATTTTTCTCACAGCTTTGCTGTATCCTTTGTGAAAAGTTTGATTTGCTTGTAAATCATACAGGATTACAGACAGTCAATACATCCAGAGTTTTATACTTATTTGACCAAAAAATGAAAGGTGATGAAAAAAGTGTTACTATTAAATTTTAAATTGAATTAGTGTAATATTTGGAACATGTTCATTATTTTGAGCATTTATTCTGCTATTATAGGTATTGCAATTAATTCTTCTGCAAAGAAGTTGAAAGTTGCAGTAGCTGGTGTTCTGCCAGTGTTTATAAAACTCTCTGAAAAAAGAAAGCCATCCCTGAAGATCAGAAGCATCAGCTTTTCTTAAAATCCAAGGTTTGCACTGAGAACAGTCACTCTGGGCTGCTGATCTCTCTAGCACTTACCTTGCTTATGTTCATTATCAGCTTTATACTAATGGGGTCATATCACAGACCTGTTCAGGTTAAAGAGCATAATCAGGACATTAATGCATTTTTCTCCTCATTTTCCCCAAACAGCAGCAGCTTTTGTGGGGCCCCCACACACAGTCAATGATGACTAAGGGGGCCCCCTTGCAGCCATGCATATTGCAAGTACCTAAAGTTGGCTATGTTGTTAATTTTAGTGGGCTAAATGTTCACTAGCAGAGTTTAACTAAGCCAGAGGTACTATATCAGTGGTAAAATATTTAATGGAATTGTGAAGCCTGCTGTTTGATAAAACACTGTTACTATAACCAGAGATATCTTTGAATTTTAAAGGAGATATAAGTATGCCTTATTACTCATCTAGTTTATTAAGTACATAAGACTGTTGTGCCAGCTTTTGTTGGTTTGACAGACCTGTTGCAAAACATCAGGGTAAGGCAACCTGTTGTGGTTGGGGGCCCCCCAGGAACAGGGGGCTCCCAGTGGCGGCAGGGTTCGCTGGTGCCCAAAGCTGGCTATGCAGACACACATGCCACATTGCCATGGTCCATCTTGCCTGCTTCCCTTCCTGACTCACACACATGCTTGCCAAGTTATTGGGTCAGCCTAGGCCTCCTGCAACCTCATACAACATCTTGTGCAAGTGATGATACCTGTGCCACTTCCCTATCATCTTTCTTATGGATGCAGGGAAATAAAGCTATGTGTCTGATGCAAAGGGTGACTATCTACATTAATATGAATTTGTTTCATCCATTGTTGCTTTTGACATGCTACTTGTACTGGTCATTTACAGATCTTGTACGTTGCCATTTATAATGAGTATAACATAATAATGTGTGTACATTACAATGGATGCTGTTGTAATGACTGTGTAGTCACACAATGATAGGTGTCTCATGGAAATGTTTACATGTCACTGTCAGGATTGTGTAGGACACACCTAAGGGTAAACATCTACAATCAATGCATGAACGTCAAAGCACAGGATTGAATGTCAGCACAGTAGAAAAATGTCATCAGGAAGGTAAAACAGAATAGGTACATGGGTTCATAGGCTAATATGTGTTTAATAGGCTAATGAACACAAGGGTTTCTTTAAGCTTAGCCATGTATCCCTAAACTCTGTCAAAGTCTGATACCCTTGATAAGTGTGGGCATGGTTTTGGGAGATGAAACATCTACAAGCCGTGGTGTGGGAGATGAACCATCTACAGTTTTCCTGTGTCCATTAGAGACATTGGTTCTAAACCATGTATGATTGACCTGTTCCTCATCCAATTGTGTAATTTGCACTTGATTTGTATTAGGGCAGAACTCTGCTTCATATGCATGAGGAACCTGTTCCCTATAAGGTATAGTCTCTGGGTTGCATATGTCTCTCCAGCATGTTCTATTTATACCACAGGCAAAGTGTAGGTCTGTAGAATGGATAATTCTGGTGCTAGTTGTTTTGTGGATATGCAGGATGTCCACAGTGGGGTCTGACACTGCCCTGTATAGCAGCCATACATCTCCCCTACAAATCATGTAGGAGATAGAATATATGGATAGGGCCTTGACACAGTCAGCATAGGACATGTTACGTACACTGTGTAGTGGTTTAGTGGGGAACATCTGTGGGTGTGACAGTTGTCAGATATGCCTGGTTAGTGACATATCAAAGGTGCCACTGCACTCAATGATAGGTTTGATGAATGCCAAATACAGTGGAACAATGGCTTCCTTGGGTTTACATGCCATACCTTTGTTTATAGGTTGTGCAACATAGAATGATTTCCCCAGTATTACAAGACATGTGACAGTCAAAGGCTACATCACAATCTATGTATCCATAAGTCCCTGACTACTGGGTCAACTGTTGTAGGTATGCTGTCAATATGATAGTTACCAGGGGTGGATAACTTCCCAAAGGATAGTATTGTGAATTTCTTGGCACTTAGTGTTAGTCCATGGCTCTGGCAATAACTGTACGGCTGTGTCAGCCCCTCCTGGGTAACATTTTTGTTAGTGTGGAATACAATGACAACTCCTAATTTGCAATAATCAGCAAATTTAGTCAGCCAGAGACTACTGACAGTGGCCATGACTGCGGAGAACTAAATGCCTTAAAGGAGCAGTCTGAGGAATGATTTGTGAGGGTGTCCACTGCTGACTGGCCTTATTGTAGAGGTAGACTCCCCAATGCTAATTTCCTGGAGCCTGTCTGTGAGCCACTTGGCTATCCACCAGCTGACATACTACTTTGTACCTAACCTCTTGAGTTTGTCAACAATGTCTGATGGGGTTATAGTGTCAAATGTCTTGTTAGGTCATGGTAGGTGGATTGAATCATTTTTCCCTCATCCATTGCTTTGGTTACCTTCTCAAATAGGTCCACCAAGTAGGGTAGGCATGATCTGCCCTTGATGAGACCAAACTAGGTTTGGTCCAGTGTCTCTAGGTGTACTACACCTCTATTGATTATTTCCAGGATCATTTTTTAATGGCTTTACATATTGGACTACTGAGACTTCTGGGTCTGTAGTCTCCAGGGTATGCAGATGGCCCACCTGTTTCAGAGGGATGACTGCTGCTGTTCTCCATTCATGAAGCATGATGCCTGTTTGCTGGCTACAGTGAAATAACAATTCCAGAGGCTCTGAAAGGTCATGTTTCATGCTATATAGAAGGCATGCTGGAATATTGTCTGGGCCCAGTGATGCAGTGTACTTGGTCTTAGGGAGAGCATTAAGGACCTGATCCCAAGTGATAGTATGGGTAATTATATTTGATGGTATTTCCTGAGGGATGGTTGAGGGGGAGAGAGGGGTAATATTGGGGCCCAATTTAAGAGCCAGAAGTTTTGCCGTATCATCCACCTCATTATCGGTGGTTCCAATTACAATGAGATATACACACAACTTTGTCTTATCTTTGCGGTTGCGGACATAGCTAAAGTATGCTTTAGGGTTGACTTTGGCCTGGGAGGCTGAACTAAAATCAAATCTGGCTGTGGTAGACTTCATTTGTCCTCTGATTTATTTGTTTACTTTGAGAGTGATTTTATCCTGCTGTGTGCTGATCCCCTATGTTTTACCATGACTTTCTTCTGTCTGCTATACATCCTGTCGACTCTGTCATCCAGTCAGGGTTGCTTGATTTTGACGTAGGTCTGTACTTCTGGATATGGCTGCCTCTGTGCAGCTAGTAACATGTCCATAGAGGGTTTCTGTGAACACGTCTGCATAGACTGCATTGTTCTCAGTGTTTATGGGGGCTTGAGATTTGGACAGTGTATCACTTACTAGCTGGGTGTCAGCCCTACACTAGTTCCTGAATATTCCATGTGTAGATGGGGGTCCATGTTTTATTTCTACTTCAAAGGAGACCATTTGTGTCTGGACCTTACCAGGGAAGACATTACAGTATGGGTTGCGCATGACTCTGCCATATTGCCAAGGTCCACACCCAGTAAGGTTGTTCCCCTGGTTGGTGTAGTGGCTGTTTGGTCCAGGGAGTTAATGTTTACAAATTCCAGGAATCTCTGTGCCTGTATGTTCAGTCTCATATAGGATTCCCAATTAATAGTGGGATACTGCAAGTCACCCATGCATATGGTATTGTGTGGGATGGCTAGTGTTTCCAATAAATTTAAATACATGATATGGGTTTCCTGATTCATAGAGGGCAGCCTACAGCTTGCATGGATGTAGTATTGGATCGCCTGTTGTGATTCGAACCAGGTGCAGCTCAAGTGCATTGTCCTGTTTGACCAGCCTTGAGGTATCTTTAGGTTTGATGTACACAGAGACACCTCCACCTTTAGTCCCTGCCTGAGAAGTAGCTGGCCTAACTGTGTGGAAGGCATAATAAACTTGCATTGTTGTTGTGCTCTCCGTAGCTTTAAGTCATGTGTGAGTGACTGCACAGACATCTTCTGAGAGCTCAAATAGTATCTGTACATATAGTCTAGGGAGGTATGTCACAGGTCATGTACTCCCACATGGACTATGACTGGGTCATATCATGGAATCATAGGAACTTAGTAGGATAATGGCCCTAGGGCCCTTACAAGCCTAGACAAGTTCTACCCTTATTTCTATGATCAGTAAAAATTGCCCCTGTCCAAGAGGGACAAGGGTGGATCCCCTGGGGTGAATTTAATGTTACACGTCCAATTGTCCAGATTGTGTTTGAAGAGGACCAATGTGCTGCTCTGTTTGACATGAAGTGGAAGTCATTTCCAAAGGCGTGGTAACCTCTTGGAGTCAAGCCTGACCCTCCAGCATGTTGTATTACTGTCACATATCAAGTTAAGGTGTATAGAGTGAGTAACCCGTGTACCATTTGATTTGTGATTATGCAGCATTTCCAATAAAGCCTGGTCACAGATTGCTTTATATGCAAGGCATACATCTCCTCTGAGTAGTCTGCATGAAACAGAATAAAGTGACAGTGATTTCAGATGATCCACACAGGACAGATGCTGAAAACCTTGAGTTATCCTTGTGAGAAGCCTTTGTGGTCTCTCCAATTGCTGCAGGTGCTTGCAAAGGTGCATACCAAAAGGGACATTCTATTCCATTATTGGCCGATGAGGGGAGAGTACAGAGGTCCTAACTACTTTGACTCTTTTGGGTGCAGTTGCCTTACTTATGGGATGAGCAATATAGACTGCCCTTTTTACCACTGTGGAGAAATGGTGATCAAAGGTACAGTTACTGTCAACCTGTGTGGCCAGGTCTCTCACTAGTGAGTGCATAAGCAGGGTTGTTTTATTGCTATGTGAGTAAGCAGGAACATTGTACTTACTGAGAGGGATGTTAATACAGTTTTATTGCATTGAGGTTAAGGCCATGGCTTTGGCATCAATCATTTGTGTGTGTAAGACCCTCTTGTAGGATGTTGTCATCATCTGGAGCTTCTATGACCACTCCCAGTTTGCAGTCATCAGAAAACTTTGTCAGCCACAGACCTTTAATTTTACCATGTACATTGGAGAAGTACATTCCAAACAGTAGATGTGCCAGGATAGATCCCTGTAGTACAACACTGGTTACAAGTCTGCTGTTGGAGGTGGATTCCACTATTTTCACTCTATGGGTTCTATCACTGAGCCGGTCAGCAACCCATCTAATGATATAAGGGTTGATTCCTAGCTGGGTGACTTTGTCAATGATGCCTGAGTGAAGAATAGTGTCAAATGCCTTGGCTATGATATGATATGATTAGAAACACACAAAGCTGGATCCACCTGTATACTCAAGTCCATAAATGAATCTACAGTTTCAACCACTTTCCGCTGTATTTAATAGTCACCTTTCTATTTATGTCTTTCATAGGTTCATAGGAACACAGATGGACAGTGGTCTCACCATTGATAACCACATTGCCACAGCAGTCAGGAAATCCTTCTATGTGGCACACCTTATCACTAAGGGCTTTTCATCCAGAAAAAAGGATATCACTGTCCCACTGTACTCATCCTTCATTAGACCCATCATAAAGTACAATGCCCCATTTGGTATGCACCTCACAAGACATGTGCAACAACTGCAAAGGCCACAGAAACACCCCACTAAAAGAATCACAGACTTAAAGCAGATGCCCTATGCTGACCGACTAAAAAACTCCACCTATACTCTATCGCATATCCTCTACTCAGAGGCGATCTGTGCTTAACATACAAGGCCATGTCAAACCCAGAGCTGTTGGACATGCTACACTTAAAGAATCCAAATCCATCAGAGCCACATGCTCCAGGGACCTAAACTTTGTCATCACAATGAACAAAACATGCTGGATGGATAGGATCCTGAACCAGAGACTCCCTATACTCTGGAATAGACTGCCCATACATGCCAAACAGAGCGCCTCCTTGGCCCTCTTCAAAAGGAACCTTGATGACTGGATGGGGGATAGGAAAATTTACCCCGGGAATCACATCAGTCACCCTGCTAGACAGAGGTCCAGGGAAGTAAATATTGTGGGAAGAAATAGCCAAAGAATTGTTATGGCTAGGCATGTACAGGCCCTAGGGCCGCTAGCCTAGTGGCAGTGGAGTTTTTAACCAGATTGTTTAATGAAATCTTGGAAAGTGAGAGGATGCCTGAGGAATGGAGAATAAGTGTTTTGGTACTGATTTTTAACAATAAGGGTGATGTGCAGAGCTGTAATAATTACAGAGGGATTAAATTGATCAGTCACAGCATGAAGTTATGGGAAAGAGTAGTGGAAACTAGGTTAAGAAGGGACGTGATGATTAGTGATCAGCAGTATGGTTTCATGTCGGGAAAGAGCACTACAGATGCAATATTTGCTCTGAGAGTGTTGATGGAGAAGTACAGAGAATGTCAGACATGAATGGGCGTACCTTCGTTGAAGGTTCTGCATCAGGGCTGGTAACTCGGCACGTAAAAATCAACTACGAATCATTAGCGGACTGGAGTTCTGCTGTGGCGACCCCTAATCGGGAAAAGCTGAAAGACACAACATATATATATATATATATATATATATATATATTAGATATATGTATATGTGTGTGTATAGATATATATATATATATATATATATATATATATATATATATATATATATATATATATATAAATATATATATATATATCTATATATATTAGATATATGTATATGTGTGTATATATATATATATATATATATATATATTAGATATATGTATATGTGTGTATATATATATATATATATATATATATATATATATATATATATATATATATATATATATATATGTTTATGTATATCATCATCATCATCAGTCCCCTTTTCCCCCATTTTTCTACATGAGGTCGGGGTATTGTGTTAACTGTCACCAACTCTCTTGATTAAGTGCCACACTCCTGTCTTCTTCAACACTCATGCCTGAATGTTGCAGATCTTTCACACAATCAATCCACCTCTTTGCTGGGCATCCTCACTTCCTCTTACCTTCTTTCTGTCTGTCCCAAATCTTTCTCACCAGATTGTCTTCTGCTTTTCTACACATGTACGTAAACCACTGTAATCTGTTCTCTTTGATCTTTCCTGCAATTGGAGCTACTTTGGCTTCTGCTCTTATCTCCTCATTTCTTCGTCTCTCCCACAGTGTGCATCCTACCACCTTTTTCAGGCACTTCATTTCCATCACTTCTAGCTTCTTCAACT
>NC_056750.1:239974670-239987956 GCF_019279795.1 Protopterus annectens
AGCTGCCATAAAATTGCAAAATTCAGAACAGGTTATACCTACCGTTCCCACCGCTGCCTGTCTCTGAAAGAACTAAATTGGCTTGAACTCACACAACACCTAAGCCTACTACAGCTGTCTTCTGCACATAAAATGGTATATACACCTGATAGCTGCCCAGCCCTCAAATCTGTCCTAAAACCTTACATACCTACAAGAGCCCTCCACTCTGAAAACAAACAACTCCTAAATATCTGCATTTCAAACAAAAGAGCTGGACAGTGCCTATACTGTCATGCCACCACCAAGCTCTGGAGCTGTCTGCCAACAGACATTACTACCACTGAGAGCTTTAACATCTTCAAACACACCCTTAAAACATTTTCTATGTCATCAGACCTGCCCCTTGCTCTTTCTCTAACAGGTGAACTCCATGCACTTTCTAGGGGCTTTTCTATCCCCAAAACAGGAATTTCATTACTAACCACTAGCATATTGGACTAAGAGACTTTCCGTATTTCTATATCCTTAACTTTCCCATCCTTCTAAGCATCTGCTTGCATCTAATGTTCAGTTCCTCCTTCTTTACCTTAACTCTTACCTGATGGCTATAAAATAAAGAGTTTGCAATCTACCACTTTAATTTAGTATGTTTTATTATTTTATCTACCTCTCTGTACTTATTTAGTATTCACTTTATTATTAATGTGTGGTTTAATACCTGTTTTTTTATCTTGTTCTTGTAAATTGTCTTAACTTTCATGTATCATTTGAAGCTTTTCTACCCGGCCCTCCCCTGAAAAAGGGTTCCAGACAAAGTTGGACTTTCACTGCAGCAAATGTTAAATAAATAAAATAAATATGTATTTTGTGATTCATAAACACATTAGCTGTTGCAAGATATGACCTCTGTTTTGGTTAATTTGCATGTTTCTGAATGAGACTTAGCACCACAACATGCACATTATTAATGATTTGCACATTGCAGTAGTAAACCACTGTTCGTGTAGTCATTGGCAATCCCCCAGACATGCTCATACACATGCATACTCAAAGGTGGCCTTTGGACAACTGATGTTCTAGGCAAAAGGGCTCCACAGCAACCCAGACAACACCACCCAGTGCCTCCATCCCGGTCTACCTACACCATCCAGATTACTTTTTTCTTCGTTCTTCTCACAGTTTATCTTGCTCTTCAGTTTACTTTTATTCATTCAGCACACTTTTAAAGAAACCGTTTCTTTACTACAAAAAAATAAACAAATAAATACTGAAAAAGTGCCCTGCTAGAGCAGCATCCAGGGCTGCCACTTAGTTGGCCTATGCCTAAGACGAGCTATGTGCATACATATTTACACAAAGCATGAACACACGCAGACCCACCACAGTCCCCCTGTCTTGTCTACTCTTTTGTGGTTCCCCAACCCCTCATAATAGTTGATGGGCCATTATAGCATGTATATACTATGCCTTGATGACTACTGACTCCCCCCACCCCCAATCTCCTTACTGCTGTTGGAGTAATTTCTTGTGTCTAGTGAATCCTCCCATCCCTCATCATGTACTACAATCTGTGCATTAAGACACATTTAGAGTAATCCTTGGTGTTCAGTGATCCCTCCAAATCTCAGTAGTTATGCCAGTACCATTAAGGCATTTACATATATTGTAACCCTAGTGACTAGTGTTTCTCCTCATCATCCAGTCCCCATAGTGATGTCAGTACTGTTATTGCAATTAAGTATATTATATACCTGGTGACTACTAGTTTCCACCACCCCATGATTTTTATAGTGAAGTCAGTACAGTTAAGGCACTTCAGTATATTATATCCCTAGTGACTAGTGGTTCCCCTCATCACCCAATCCCCATAGCGATGTCAGTACTGTTATTGCAGTTATGTATATTATATTCCAGGTGGCCACTAGTTCCCACCCACCCCTGATTTATGTAGTGATGTTAGTGCAGTTAAGGCACTTAAGTATATTATATCCCTTGTGGATAGTGGTTCCCCCAATCCTCATAGTGATGTTGATGCCATTAAGGCACTGAAATGCATTTATTATATCCCTAGTGGCTAGTGGTTTCCCAAACCACTAATCCCCATAGTGATGATGTCAGTGCTCTAAAAGCACTTCAAGCAGTGTGTCCTCTCTAGTGTCTAGTGGCTCTGCCCACCTCCAATCCCTGTACTACAATCATGACAGGTAGTGAACATGACTTTTCGGCTGTGCTCAATACTATGATGTGGTGGGGACAGCCATGCTTATCTATACAGTTGAACAATTTCTTGAATAACTTGGAGTGTAGCATTCCTTCCTGGAGGAACTTTCTGGGGCACAAACACATGGTTAATTACCATATACCTCTTCCGTCAAATGCCTTATTAGCATTCAGTGCCATTGTGGGGTCAGCCCTACAGGGTGGTGCATGCCTTTCTGCTAGATCACCATGTTAGGGTGGTTGCTGAGTCACTAAAATGTACCACAACACATACACAAAGGCTAGAAAGAACAATTTATTAAATGACATATTATATGAAAAAAATAAACAGAACCATTCTTTTCCTGATGCATTGGTGGGGGGGCTTAATTTAAAAGGAGAGTCTTGGAACCCATTTTTATCAGTAACTTAGACACTTTGCAAACTCTGAAGTTTTACATTCATTATTTATGAAAATTTTAAGTTATGTGTAACACCACTTAAATACATACATAGTTAAATTTGGGCTAAATCAGTGCAATAAGACAAATTTGTCAAAAATCTCTTACTGAACATCCAGGAGCACCTCTGTAACATTTGTATCTCCGCCCACCCCATGGTAAACATCAGGCAACTTAAACCTGACATTTAAACTAAAACAGGGCATTTGGGCACAACTGGATCAGGAGGTACAAGATGTGAGTCAAAAGCTTCATTTTTATTAAACATGAAAGACTATTGATTATCAAGTTGTATTAATGTATATGTGTTTGCATTTTTTCTAAATATGCAATTACATCCAATATTATTTTTAAGACCAGACAGTGCTCTCCATAGAACAAATGATACTTAGCATAAAAATGAGGTGTTTTTATAAATGATTTAGACTGACTAGTTCATTCCATAAGAGGTGTTTAACTGCTTAAATATGATAAAGGTGTAAGTCAACAATGGCAACTCATTATTAAGGTAAAATGTTCCCAATAAACACAGCCAACTTTTAATGGCATGAGATTCTATTACAGTGTACTACTAGCAACTTATCAAAAGGATTATCGGGCTTAAACTACCCCTCCCCCCCACACACACACACACACACATGGGTCTACTACAGATGATCAAACTTTTAAAACTGACTTTCATATGGCAGAGACCATATGATCAACATTTTAAAAGTTCGAACATCTGAAAAAAAAAAAACATTCCTGGACATTTTTTTCAGGGGGGGCAAGCCCCCTCTGCACCCCCCCCATACTCCCTGCTATTTAAATATACCAACTCTGAAATCACACTACAATGAGGAAAAGGGAATTTTCCCATTCTGAACTATATGGAGATCTCCATTCAGAACGTTCGAAGTTTTAAAACTTTGATCATATGGTCTTGGCCATATGAAAGTCGAAGTTTTAAATTTTTGATCATCTGTAGGGACCGACGCACATTTCAGTAGCTTTAGTTACTTCTGGCATACACACACACACATTCAGGTTTAATTGAATGAAATTTGTGCTTTGTCAAACCAGCGAACAGATTTATAAACCACTAGTATCATTTCACTGACATGTGATAGTATATTTTAATCGACTGACACAACAAATTACAAAGTAGCTACATTTTTAATCTGAACTTGCTTTTCAAACCCTCCAGCTATGTTTGATGTAAAATGAGGCACAAAGGATATTTTTAGTTAACTGCAATGCTGCTTAAATATATTTTAATTTAGTTTTTTAAAAATGTTATAAAGCTGTATTGGAGCAAATATGACAGTGGCTCATAAACAACCTGTTAATAAAAATAAAACCTTTTTGAGCAAAAAATATAGTTGCTCATAAATAATAAGGGAGGTAAGGATATATTTTTATCACATCATAATTCCCTCAGCCTCCATTGTCAAACTGTGTGACTGAGCAAGTTAGACACCGCTCCCAAGCTGAGTCTGAAAAAGGTCCATAGAGATCAGTGCTCTACCCCGGAAAACAAATACAAAAAAAAATTCAGGATGATGACTGTTATATTATAAGTGTACTTCACTATTTATTGGCCTGGTTAGTATATGCTTAAAAATAAGGAAGGTGAATTCAGAAGATTGTATTTGTGTGGTTCCCCTAAGTAGTAAGAAAAGATGTGAGGAGCCCATGAATTGAAAACATTCCTGGGCCCTAGTTACAGTTAATTTGACATTGCTAGGAGTCCCAGGCAAGCTGAAAGATATAATCCCTCCCACGTGCCCTTAGAGTTCTCTAACAGAGTCTCATGTGTGATAAACCTGACAGTGGAGACATCCTTGGGGCATTGTCACAAGTTCCCCAAACCACCACAAATAAATCCTTTTATACCCAAGGAGAAGTGTCTGCACTTTGAGCTCTTCTTTTACTGCCAGTCTTGACTTTTTCAAACATAGTGAGCTTACATACACTGCCTACAAACCTCATTTGTGGTGGAATATGTCTGTTATCTCATTTCTTTAGTTAGTGTCCAAAGACCATCACCATAGGTAATGATGTGAGCATGCACTGATCAGTATCCAGAGTGCTTTGTAAACAAGGAAACATTTGTTTGAGCACCACATTTTGGTACAATGCCTGCAGTACTTTTGTCACTGCACCCAACCACGTCATTTTTTAGCACCCCTATACTTTTACTTGACAACAAGACCCCAAGATACATATACTCCCTACCTGAGCTATCTGTTCCTTTCTCATCTGCAGAGAGCTGTCTAGTTTTTTTCTGAGAATCATGGCCAGTCTTAGGCACAAGCAACTTAGGTGGTTGAATATGGCTCCACTCAGCCAGTGATCATTTTCTTCAGTGTTTTTTTTCTTTTACAGCACAGAAACAGGCATGCTGCAGCATCCTACCGTGAGTGCATTGCATATCTTTTTAATTTCTGGTCTGTCCAATTGGTCCCATTCATGATCTAGAGAATGAACCACTATGCCATTGAGGCTCTGTGATTTGTTATCTAGATCACAATGGGTGGGACCAAACAGAAGAATGGAAACTTTGAATGATGAAAAGTAATGGAAGTATGTAGGCCGGCAGTATGTATTTCAGTGCAACTGTGAGGAATAGTCCATTTTATAGCAGCTGTGTTTTTTTAAACCCTATCAGGTGACCAGATACCACAGTGCACAAATATCCATAATTTTAAAGCATATTTTGTCATATACTTCTCTACCTCTTACTGTAAGAAATCTGGACAAAGCCTGACAAAATGGGGGACAAAAGCCCAAAACTAGGGACACATTTTAAATATTGCTCTTATAATCTTAGAAAGTTGCTAGAAACAGAGTTTGTGTTAGCATACATTTTATGAAGGATATGAAGTCTGAAACTCAAATGATTGTCATTATTTATTGACTTAAATCCTTAAATCATCCCAGTGATTTGTCAAAATAAACACAATTTTTATGAGGAACAGGCAAAAAATATGAGAAAAAATCAGAACATTCTGTGAAAATCTGTATGTTGTGAAGGCTGCCACCCTAGCTAGATATAATTGTGTAAATAATTGTATGTCCTGATAAATATTAAAATGATCCACAGGCTTGTTTGACAAATGTAAGAAAACTGTGTATGTTCTGAGCTTCAAAAATGTAACCACAGTGTACTCTGCTGGAAGAAAGCTAACGAGTAAAGCATTTTATGACTGTTTGCTCTCAAGCTAGGAGACAGGGTGTATGGGATAATAAATTCTTTCTATTATTTTAAGACATAGATTATTACTAGGTTTCACATGTAAAGTGTCTTTTATTGCTGTACCTTCCTGGCAGGTGCAGATCAAAAGAGAAATGTTAAAGTTTAAGTTCTTTGAGCCTGGGAAACTTAAGGAGAAGTAACAAGGATGAATTTATGACTGTTTGATCTCAAGATAGGAGACAAGATGTCTGGGCTAGGAAATTCTTTGTATTGTTTTAAGACATAGATAATTACTAGGTTTCACATGTAAAGTGTCTTTTATTGCTGTGGTTTCCTGTCAGGTATAGATCAAAAGAGAAGTGTTAAATTTTACATTCTGTGAGCCTGAGAAACTTAAGTAGAAGTAACATGAATGACATAATCTGAAATGACTCAGCAGTAATATGTATTATCAATTTAAGGGCTTTCTCAGAAAGTAAGGATATTATTTTGTATTCTGTTCTGAAACTGACAACAACTCACCAGCACTTTGCCTTGTAAGTAGAATTTAGACCATAGTTTCTCTTAGAGACAGATATGAATATAGCCAGATTAATCTAGCTGTTTTCTATATTTATGTGAGACTATCCTACAATATTATTTTAAAGTATTTTATTGTGATTTCTGAACTCTCCATTAGCACTTTGTTGAATTGATGAGTATTGTCTTGTGCTTTTAGTATTTATTATTACATATTATTAAACTTTTCCACTGTGGCTATTTTGTGTAGAGATAATTTAAGCTCTTAGGATACTTGCATGTATTTGGTGATACTGTATAAACCACTCCAATAGCATTAGCCCTGGGTTACACTTACTATTTGGATAACAGTAATAGCACACAGTGAAATTGGTCACTCCTTGGGAAGGGTCTTATAGTAGCTGATAAGTAGTGGTTGGTGGCAGTGATTTCTACCTTATAGTCTGGGGAGGAAGGAGCATAACTGGATAACTTGTGCCTGCCTTCTCCAGGAGTGTCTCTGTGTTTGTATATAATTCATAACTCAAAGTATGTGTGTGTGTGTGTGTGTGTGTGTGTGTGTGTGTGTGTGTGTGTGTGTGTGTGTGTGTGTGTGTGAGCTACTTGGGCAGGGACACAAAACACCGGTTAGACAGAGAGAGTGCTGGAGGGTTTGGCTTCACCACTCAGGTGAGATCTGTACTCTATAGCTGTACCAGTGGGGAGTCTTATTGGGGATCTGTAGAAAAAGGGAGAAACCAGCCACAGACTGTGATCTCTGTGTGCTCTTAAGGGAAATTGTTCTCCACTGGGTGTATACTTGTTATCCTCCCATTATGGACCCCCCTCACTGATGCTAGTGGTGAGGATTGAGGCTCCTTGATTACTTGGCCAGTGCATGGGCATCACATATTAATTGTTTGGCAGTGGTGAGATATTCACATCAGATATTAATCAGTTGATAGTGGTGAGTTAGCCACATCACACATTAATTGGGTTGTAGTGGTGTGGATAGTGAATTCCTGCAGCTTGTGTACAGTGATCACTGAAAGAGTTTTTGTACTCTAAATCAGCCATGCAGTGAACATTTAGAGTTCAGATCACAATTGTTTTATTTCTTTTGTTAGCTTAGTTAGTCAGGGACAGCAGGCAAGCATGTCAGCAGAGGAGTATGGCAAGTTGACAAGGAGCTAGTTGGCTGAAATGTGCCAGGCTAAAGGACTGGTTCATGGAAACATGACTAAAGCAAACATGATTGCAGCTTTAGTCACAGCTGTATCAGAGAATAGCAACCAGGAGGATGATCAGACTGGCTGTGGAAATGTACAATACTCAGAGAATGGACAGCCCAACCTTTTTACAGAGGACTTAAAAATCTGTCTGGAGCTAAAGAGACTTGAATTGGAGGCCAAGTGTTTGGAAACATAAGCAGCAGAGAGACTCAGGCATCTAGAGAATGAAGAAAATGAGAAACTGTGATGTCTGCAGGCTGAGGAAAATGAGAAACTGCTACTCCTGGAAGCTGAGGAGAAGGAGAGGCAGAGGCAACATGATAAGGAGTTGCTGACTCTTTGCCAGAGTCATGGAGGTAATGGGGAAGGGAGTAACTGAACCCCAGAAGCAACAAAGGTCAGTAGATTCCTTCCATAGTTTACAGAGAGGAATAATTTTGATAGTTTCACTCATGTTTTAGAGGGTATGTAAAAAAGCATGATGTTAACCGAATGCTCTGGGTCTGGCTCCTGACCCCCTTACTCCATGGTAAAGCTGTAAATGTACTTTCCAAACTGTCTGACAATGATTTCTTAAAATATAATGCTGTAAAGAATTATTTGCTAGACTTTTTTTTAAGTTAACACCTGAAGCTTATAGGGAAAATGTTCATGAGCATAGACGCAAGGCAGATGAAAATGTGTGTAAATATGTTGCTGAACTAAGCACTTATTTTCATAGGTGGGTGAGTGGATGTCAGGTCACCACTTTTGAAGTGCTGGCAGACCTTTTGGTGAGGGAACAAGCCCTTAGCACTTTGCCTTAGGACATGAGGATCTGGTTAGCTGATAGGCAATGTGCTACTTCAGAGGAGTTGGGAAGAAGGGAAACTTATACCTAGCAAGCAGGGCATCACTGCACAGGAAGGAACCCATGAGGGGAAGTCCAGATTGCCCCAGCAGAATCTGACAGTAGCAGGGGAAGCCACTAGTCCACGTACACATCCAGGACCTAGGGTTAAATGTTTTGAATGCAACCAGTGGGGCCATGTAGCATAAAGATGCCCATGGAAGCAAGGTGGGGAACAAAAGGTGAGGGAGTCAGTAAGTGGGAATGATAAAATGCCAACAGTAGGTTGTTTTGAGACAGCAAGGGTACCAAAATACCACAAGATGTTATATCCTATCGTAGTGAATGGCAAAGAAGCCATTGCTAAGAGAGAGACAGTCTCTGACATAACCATTGTGAAGCCTGCAGTGGTTACAGAGGAGCACTACTTTCCTGGGCGGTCTACTCTAAGCAGAGCCTTAGGTGGGACCCCATTCCAAATACCTTTGGCTAGGGTTCACCTTGACTGGGAGGGCGGAAAAGGAAGCCAGCAAGTAGGTATGTTTGATGATATCCTTGCAGATGTCCTGATAGGGAATAATTTTGATACTGCAGTACCATGTGCTCATACAGTTACACGCAGACAGGCTTGGAGACAAGCATGTGGGTCTGGTAGCCTGGGGAGACACAGACAGACTGCACACTTGCAGCCAGGACTGGCGAAGTGGTTACTTCAGGGAGGGAGCTACCCTGTAGCAGTGAAACTGAAGGTGAGCCACAGCTGCTTGTGGGTACTGATGGTCCCTTGGACAGAGTGACTATAAGGGCAGAGGTGAGTAGTAGTACCCGGGCTGACAGTGAGGCACCGCTGCCAGAGGATGTCAGGTTTCCTGTGGAAAGGGAGCTGGAAAGGGTTACAAAGAGAGAGTTGAGACAGGCTCAGCTCTCAGACAAGGCCTGAGGCAGGTAGCTAGTGAGGCACCTGATTCTCAAGGGAAGGGAGAATCTGTATACTGGGACAAAGGGTTACTTTATAGAGAGTGGATGCCTGAGGGAGGGCTAGAGGATGAGAGAATACAGCAGTTGTTAGTGCCTAGAGCCTACCGTCTGGCACTTCTAGCCATAGCTCATGATATTCCCTTTGCAGGCCATACATCAAACGTACAAAGATACATATTACGCAGACTTTTTATTGACATGGGATTTCCAGAGATGTAACAGGGCACTGCAGGACCTGTGAACACTGCCAAAAGGTAGGCAAGGCAGGAGACAAGGAGAAAGCTTCTTTGATGCCTTTGCTTGTGATTGCACCTACAGACCACTGCCTACCATGGTCTTGCTGAGGGGTTAAACTCTACACTCACATTCATGCCACGGTCTTTTGCAGACCAGTTTAAGAGGGAGTGGAACAAATATTTGCCCCATCTGTTTTTTGCTTACAGAGAGGTTCCTCAGAAATCCACAGGTTTTTCACCCTTAAGTTGTTATATGGGCATAGGGTGAGGGATCCTATAGATTTAATTTGTGATGAGTGTGAATCTCACAAGGAGTCTGTTGTGGCATATGTCCTAAACCTTAGGACAAGGTTCAGGGAACATGTGGGCTTGGCTCAGGAGAACCTGGCAGAAGCCCCACAGCAGAAAAAGGTCTCGTATGACAGGAACGCTTGAGCTAGAGAGTATGCTGTAGGGCAGCAGGTAATGGCTCTCATTCCTGTCAGACACAACAAGCTGCAAGCAGCTTGGGAGGGACCCTACAAGGTGGTAATGAAGGTCAGTGATATTAACTACATGAGGAAACTGCTAGGCAGGAGCACAAACTGTATGATGTAAACATGATGAAACCTTGCCATGATAGGAAGGCCCTTGTGCTGAGTATTTGTTGTGGATTGCAGGAGGAGTCTGAGGGAGATCTAGTGACTGATCTCCTCAGTGAGTCTCAGACTGACACCTCAGTGGAAGGGGTAGCAATGTCCCAGCAGCTATCCCCAGGTTCAAGAAATCCGAGTAGTTTTACAGCAGTTTGGGACCTGTTCACTGGGAAACCAGGATGCACCCACCTGGTGCAGCACCAGGTGGATACAGGACCCAAAGGCCTATTAGGCAGGCCCATTACAGGGTGCCAGAGTGAGTCAAACAGACTCTGAGGGAGGAGATACTGGAAATGTTGGAACTAGGGGTAATTCAGAAGTCCAACAGTCCCTGGGCCTCCCCAGTGGTTCTGGTGCCAAAGAAGGACAACAGCACCAGGTTCTGTGTGGACTACAAGAAATTCAATTGTCACACAGAGTCAGATGCTTACCCCATGACTAGGACAGATGAAGCCCTAGAGCAGCTGGGTGGGGCTAAGTATCTTACCAACATTGATCTTACCAAGGGTAAATCAAGTGCCCTTGACTCCCAGTGTTAGAGAGAGGTCAGCCTTTGTGACTCATTTTGGCTTGTATGAGTTCACAAAGATGGCCTTTAGGATGAAAAATGCCCCAGCGACTTTCCAGAGGCTGGTAGATCATATCCTAGGAGGAGGGTTTGCCCTTGCTTACTTAGATGATATTGCCATCTACAGCCATTCCTAGCAAGAGCACCTTCAACATGTTAGGGAGGTGCTGGGCAGACTACAGAGGGCAGGGTTGGCCAATACGCCAAGCAAATGTCAGGTGGGTATAGCAGAGGTCTCCTACCTGGGACATAGCATGGGGAGTGCTAAAATCAGGCCAGAACCTGCCAAAGTGGAAGCCATTCAGGCATGGCCTGCACCTGTTACCAAAAAGCAGGTGAGGGCATTTTTAGGGACAGCAGGGTATTACAGAAAGCTTGTCCCCAGTTGTAGTACCATAGCTGCTCCCCTCAAGGAAGAACAGGCCAGATAAGGTAGTGTGGATCACAGCATGTGAACAGGCATTCCAGAAGCTTAAATAAGATTTGGGAGGACCCCCCTGTGTTAGCCAGTCCAGATTACAGCAAAGAATTTGTTGTGCAGGTGGATGCTTTGAACCATAGGGTGGGAGCTGTAATTAGCCAGATATTCTTCAGAGGGAGAAGAGCACCCAGTGGTTTATCTCAGTCATAGGCACCAACCCAGGGAGGAATGCTATGCAGCTGTAGAAAAGGAATGTCTAACCATACCATGGGCAGAGCAGAAACTTTAGCCTTATCTGTATGGAAGGAAATCCACTGTAGTTACAGATCACAATCCCCTAACATGGTTACATTGAGCCAGACAGCAAAATGCCAAGTTGCTAATGTGGAGCCCAGGGTTGCAGTCATATGATATGACAGTGCAGCACCTCAGTAGGATTAGCAATACCAACACAGATGGCTCTCAAGACAGGGAATGGGGTAAGGTATACCCAGATAGACCTAACCCTCTTAAGCAACGTTTCTCAAAGGTCACTTGAAAAACTAGCTTGAGTTCTCTTGGGGGGGGGGGGGGGATTGTGAAGGCTGCCAGCCTAGCTAGATAGAATTTTGTAAATAATTCTATGTCCTTGTTAATATTAATATGATCCACAGGCTTCTTTGACAAATGTAAGAAAACTGTGTATGTTCTGAGCTTCAAATATGTAACCATAGGGCACCCTGCTGGAAGAAAGTTGATGAGTAAAGCATTTTATGACTGTTTGATCTCAAGCTAGGAGACAGGGTGTATGGGATAGGAAATTCTTTCTATTATTTTAAGATATAGATAATTACTAGGTTTCATATGTAAAGTGTCTTGTATTGCTGTACCTTCCTGGCAGGTGCAGATCAAAAGAGAAATGTTAAATTTTAAGTTTTTTGAGCCTGGGAAACTTAAGGAGCAGTAACAAGAATTATATAATCTGAAATGACTCAGAAGTAATGTGTATTATCAATTTGAGGGCTATCTCAGAAAGTAAGGATAGCATTTTGTATTTTGTTCTGAAGCTGACAACACCAGCACTTTGCCTTGTAAGTAGAATTTAGAACATAGTTTCTCTTAGAGACAGATAGTAATATAGCCAGGCTAGTTTAGCTGTTTTCTATACTTATACGAGACTATCCTACAATATTTTTTAAAGTCCTTTCCTGTGATTTCTGAACTCTCCATTAGCACTGTTTTGAATTTATGAGTATTGTCTTGCGCTTTTAGTATTTATTATTAAATATATTTAAACCTTTCCACTGTGGCTGTTTTGTGTAGACATAATTTAAGCTCTCAGCGTACTTGCATTTAATTGGTGATACTGTATAAGTCACTCCAATAGCCTTAGCCCTGGGTTACACTTACTATTTGGATAACAGTAATAGCATACAGTGGAACTGGTCACCCCTTGGGAAGGACCTTAAAGTAGCTGGTAAGTAGTAGTTGGTGGCAATGATTTCTACCTTATAGTCTGGGCAAGAGGGGGCATAGCTAGAGAACCTGTGCCAGCCTTCTCCAGGAGCATTTGTATGTTTGCATATAAATTATATCTCAAAGTGTGCAAGTGTCAGCTACTTGGCAGGGTCATGAAGCACTGGTTGGACTGAGAGGGTGCTGGAGGTTTTGGCTTGACCACTCGGCTGAAATTTGTACCCTATAGCTGTGCCAATGGTGTGTCTTATTGGGGATCTGGAGAGAAAGGGACAAAGCAGCCCCAGACTGACTGTGATCTCTGTGTGCTCTTAAGGGAAATTATACTTTACTGTGTGTGTACTTGTTATCCTCCCAATGTGGATGCCCGTCACTGGTGCTAGTGTTGAGGATTGAGGCTCCTTGATTACTGGGCCAGTGCACGAGCATCACATATGTCTCATAATTTGTTTGATTTCGGGCAAACCACTGAGGATTGCGGTTATTCAGTAATGTCAGACATTAGCATTCCATGCTTCTTATTGTTCTTTTTGGCCCTTATTTAATTTAATTTTATTTTTTATAAGGTTCAGACATCTGAGATATACTATAATATTCACAATGAGGAACTAAAT
>NC_056750.1:239988456-240070956 GCF_019279795.1 Protopterus annectens
CTAACAGCCATAGAGTAGCGTTCAGGAGCAGTGTAATAATGAATGGAGTAGCTACTCCCATACCCACATATATAGATCAAATTTAGTAACCACACTACTTCCTTTATGTGAAACCTGTGCACTCCCTTCAGTTGTACATGTGAAATCCAACCACTCTCTTTAGGTATACAGGGAGTTTCATTAAATAAAGTTGTACTGTACTCTAAAAGTGGTTAAATCAATATCTGTGCCAAAATTATCTGCCAGGTTTCTCTAATATATATTTTGACACTAGATGAGCTCTGCTAAATGTATTGATAACTACTGAGGATTCCCTAAACAAAGCAAAAGATATCTCTATCATTATGTGTGCCTAAGTTCCTCTTAGCAGCGTCAGTTTCATATATGCAACCATTTGTTTTGCTAGAACAACAGATAAGATGTTCTTTCCGAATCTAACCATAAACCCTAATTCCATTACCCCTAATTCCCTGGTATTAAGAAATGTGTTTAACCTCAGTGCTATTCTGATGCACATAAGGAGACCATTGCAGGGCCATCCGTCAGATTCTAATGTACACATTTGTACTACAACTTCTCTCTGTAATACTGCATGGCTGCTTGGGAGATGGTAACTCCAACTCGGTCTCAAAAATGTCTTTAAATGCCTGAACAGTTGGAGACCTTGATAATGACTTGGGGTCCTCAGGCCCCAGTAGATCAACATATCTCTTGTAGCGGCAGACAATTATTTAAGCCCAATCAGCTTAAAACACTCTTGCATTAGTGTCACAATTTCACCAGTGGACATATTTTGTATGTGGTGGTGAAGAAAATTAGTCCTGCTCATTAGTGTTGTAACCTCTGGGGTACAGCAACTGATCCAAATAAACAAGGTGTTGTTACCCTCTTAACTTAGACTTCTGATGTCAGTTTATGGGGAGTCACAGTGGCTATTCCCTAGACATCAGCCACAAACCCCTTGGATAGGCTGAGGTTAAGCAGTTTAAGTAGAGACTCAGACAGTGCATAGCTGGTACTGATGAGAATGCAGGCTGGTTATTTTTTAACTTGACAGGATTCTAAGACTGGTTTCAAGGTAATTTCAGAGACAGTGGAGGCAGCAATGTGATAGGTGGGATGATAATGTTAGCACTAAATTTGTTAATATATTCATTGTATCCTTAGCTTAAGAATGTGATATTATTATTATTTATTATTATTATTATTATTATTATTATTATTATTATTATTATTATGGTATGCTCAGTGCATTTTTGAATATGTATCTTTAATTTCCTGACATAAATGCAGAAAGATTTATAGTTTCCTTTGGTACTGTGGCGACTTTAAACTCATACTGCACTTTGCATTTTCTAATAGTGCTCTGAGTTCCTAGCTGACATGCCTCAGTGATGCAAGAGGATTTCCTGCAGCTTGTTGTTGTTTTTCTTCTTTTGTTGTACAGTTTATTAGTCCAGGAGATCCAAGTGAGAGGTTTATTCGTGAATTTACTATTATAATTAATGGAGAGATGGGTACTTACTTTTTATACAGCTGTTTGGGTACTGATCTTATTGGAGATGAATTCAGCAGTCCTCCCACCTGGGTGCACTTGTTGAGGATAGGTGTAAATTTTGCATATGACTGCTACTAGCGAAAATATTTGCCCTGGAGAAGTCCCTAATGACAGCTTCAGTTGGTGCTGAGGTGGTACTGCTAGGTCTGAGAGAGAAGATAACTGATTTGTGATCAGTCTTGACCAAAGATGAGGCAATACCGAGCAGGATACAGACAGGGGCTAGAATGACAAGGAGCAGTGGTAGTTGGTGACTTCAAATCAAGGGGGGGCTGTGAAAAGCAACTGAATGGTTGGGGCTAATTGAAATGGCGTGAGGCTATATTACAACATTTCAATTCTCATTTACCTGTGATCTTACAATAGATAGGGCCACTCTTTTTCAACCATGACGTGCCTCAGTACCCAGTCATTCTAGCCCCTTTATTGACTATATACTCCTTAGATATCTGACAATAAATAGCAGGACTGATCTTAGGCAAACTGGAGTCCTAGATAAAGGACAGCATGGGATCCCTATGTTTCACACTGGTCATCTATGCACCCTTCCTTTCACCCTCTCCTTTTCTCCATTCCTTGCCTAACATTGTCTAGAAATTGTATTTTTTCTTGACTTTTCTATGCTTTGTAGCGTTTTCTTCCATGATTTCAACATATTCTAACTGCTCAAGACTGCTGTAACATGTACAGAGAAATTAAGTTAATTTAGTTTGCTGTATTTATTGTTTGTTGGTAGCCTCACTAAATTGATAACAGTGTTCTACTGAATCATTGCTTTATTTGTGCTGTCTGTTACTGTTGTGATTTGTGAGGTACTGTTTCAAAGCAATCTACTGATGAACTATATTTGATTGCTATCTACTGCAATTCACTACTGTTTAATTGCATTTTACTGCATTTCATTGCTGTTTAACTGCATTTTTTCATGCTGCGAGTTTTATTCTTTTGACTATAAGTGATTAATCAGTGCTTCATTGTGATTTTTTTCTTACTGAGTTCTTAACCATAAAATTGAGTAGCATGGTCTAGATACAGGTCTTATGCACCCAGAGCTTCAGCTGCATGGTTTTTAACCCTTTTTGAGGTATTCCAGCTACAAGTTTTCCCTTAGTGCCATCATCTCGTAGTACTACTCGTAGACCTTCCTCCCTTTTCCCTCTTAGCACTTTCAGTTTCTGGCAAATATGGACGGACAATTTCTCCTGCCAGTCTGGTTGATATGGGTATCTTGCGACAGTGTAGCAACTGCCTCATGTACACAGACAACCCTCTACTACTACCACCTAGTAACAACATTTGTGAGAGATGCAATTACATCAAGCACCTATTGTCATTGCTCTATCCTCCACAAACCAGTATATCTGGGACTGAGAAGGTTGGCAACACAAACACCACACCTCAAATACCACCCACATCTACACAACACACTCCCACATATGCGGAGGCCCTTAACAAAAGTTAACCAAACAAAAGAGACCACTGAGGCATAAACGCACACAAACTCCACTGCCCACCACACATAGTCTACACACCTGTGTCTCACAGCCACTAAGGCCTAAACATAAACCCAGCATATTAGTCATAGGAGACTCCATTGTGAAACACACACATGTGCCCCTCACCAGGCCGGATAAGGAGAAAGTCACAGGTGGTAGTTTGCTGGGTGCCAGAATCTGCCATATCACCAATGCACTGAAGTCTGTCATCAGGTACTGTTATGACTCTGTGATGGTCCATGTTGGAATGAATGACTTGAGTTCTACCTCCCTGAACTATATGAAGAGAGACATGATCGAGCTCACTGAATATGTGTCCCAGGCAGGTGATCGAGCTCACTGAATGTGTGTCCCAGGCAGGTATGTCCCTAGCCTTAAGCAGCATCCTACCATCACCCACAATGATGCCTCAATACAAACAGAAAATGATTGACATTAACAACTGCCTTAGTTTCTGGTGTCATTCAAAGGGGATCCAGTACCTGACAGCCTGGGATGACATGATTGACAAGCCACAATGCTTTGCCAGAGATGGCCTGTATCTGTCTCTCTTGGGCTTCAGGCTCCTGGCAAAGGCTCTTGCCTCATGCATAGTGCCTTTTAAGGCAATGCCATGAGGTCAAAACTACCAACATGAAAATTTTATCAAAACGTAAATTGAAGGTCACGCTGCTAAATGCTAGGAGTCTAAACATGAAACTGCACTCATTGCAACCATTCTTAACCCTGGAAGAAGCTGACGTTTGTGCAGTCACAGAAACCTGGTTTAAAACTGTGGAGAGCACCCCAGCTATACTAGGTTACTTGCACTATCATTCATTCAGACCCCAAGCCATGGGCAGCAAAACAAAAGGAGGTGGAGTTGCAATATATATAAAAGACACACACACCTCTAGGCTGGTCAAACAGTGTGATGCACAGGAAATACTCCATGTGCAGTTAACAATTGACAAGACCCCTATTCAAATCATAGCCAGCTACAGGCCTCCAACTCTGACTCAAGATGCCCCTTCACCTATCTGGACCTCTTCGAATCTATCAAGATTCAACTCTTTATCCTGATCCTGGGCGACTTTAAATATCCAACCATAGATTGGAAGAAATACTCATACCAAAACACAAATGCCTCCCTGATTTTATCAATGCAAATACCTTGGAGCAGTTGGTTGACACCCCACAAGAGGTAAAAAATATTTTGGACTTGGTATTAACCAACATGAGTAACCACTGCAACATCCCGACAATGTCATCATCCCTGGTAAGATCCGACCACAAAGTAGTCACTTTCGAAGTCACCATCTCACCTTACCCCTCCCCCCCAGCTAGGGTAAAACAGAAAAACTTCTCCAAAGCTCATTACAACCTCCTGACAGAAGCTATAAACAGCTTCACAGCCCCCTCCTCCTCCACAAAAACTGGCATATATTTCCAAACCTTACACCAAAGTACTATATGAGCAGTTATATAGCTGCATGGAATCAGGAATACCAAACAGGATGAAATCCTCCTCCTCAAGGAAGAGTAAACCTGTCTGGTGGACATCTGCAATAAATAAACTCTGTAATAAAAGGAAAAAAAATTGCTGTCCAGGGCCAAGAAAGAGCAGGTGTCTAATTGTAAGCAATTTCTCCTTAGCCTGAACAAGCAAATAAGAGCACTAGTGAAATCCTCCAAAACAAACTTTGAGTCCATACTGGCCACATCTTCTAAAGACAATCATAAGGCCTTCTTCACATATGTCTGCAATCTCAATGGAAGCGCCCACATCTGCTCAGAACTGGTCATTAAGGACACTACCTACCCAAACCCTGTAGATATAGCCAACCTGCTGGCAGACAGGTTCAGTGAAAACTTCACTCCTCTTTCCCCGCATCAGTAAAACAGGACATCCCGAGTACCTGCCCCCCGCCCCTTTTCACTAAGGAGCAAGTCATCACCGTCCTCTCAAAGGCAAAAAAATACAGCCTCCATGGGACCCAATAGCATCCCAGGCTGCATCCTACATGAACTTACATCACCATTAGGCACCTTATTCAACCAAAGCTTGAGTACCGGCTTCATCCCAGCTGAGTGGAGGACAGCTACTGTCATCCCTTTGCACAAAAGTGGAGCGTCCATCGATCCAGGAAATTATAGACCCATCAGCCTAACTAGTCTGATCTGCAAGGCTATGGACTGGATTATCATGGACTTCATTAACAAGGACATTATCAACCTCCAGACACTTGAACCCACACAGTCTGGGTTTGTGAAGGGGAGGTCATATCTGTTAAATTTGGTTGACTTCTTTGAGACAGTTGTCAAGGCCATAGACAAGGGGAAGACAGTGCACACAGCCTACCTTGACCTGGCCAAGGCCTTCAGTACTATTCCCCACTCAGATATAATGGATAAACTCTCTCAATTAGGCATCAATCCATATGTTACCAGATGGGTAGCAAACTGGCTTACAGATAGAACCCATCTAGTCAACATAGGGAAAGCTGCCTCAAGTAGTAGACCTGTAACAAGTGGTGTACCCCAGGGATCAGTCTTGGGGCCTCTGCTGTTTGGGATATACTTCAGAGGTGCAGGCTAAATCTAGTGGGCTATGGTTGACCAAGTGTGCATATGACTGCAACCTGGGTGCTGTCATCAATTCCCCTAGTGATGTGGACATCCTCCAAGAGGGTCTCATCTAAACAAATGACTGGTGCCAGAAACATGGCCTCAAACTGAATGCCAAAAAATGCATCATCATCCCTTTTGGGGAGAACGATGTCCCCACAAATTATCACATTGATAATAAGGCACTAAGCATGCAATCAGTCGTGAGGGACTTGGGAACCCCGGTTGATAGCAAACTGACTTTTGACACCATATTGTCTCCATTGTACAGAAAGCTTTCTACATCATCATCATCATCAGCTCCCCTTTTCACATTTTTTGTACATGGGTTTGGGGTATCATGTTAACTGTCACCAACTCTTTCGATTCTGTGCCACACTCCTGCCTTCTTCAACACTCATGCCTGAATGTCACAGATCTTCTTTCACATTATCCATCCACCTCTTTCTTGGATGGCCTTGCTTCCTCTTACCTTCTTCCTGCCTGTCCCAAATCTTCCTCACCATATTGTCTTCTGCTTTTCTACACATGTGCCCAAACCACTGCAATCTGTTCTCTTTGATCTTTTCTGCAATTGGAGCTACTTTGGCTTCTGTTCTTATGTCCTCATTTCTTCATCTGTCCCACGATGTGCATCCTACCACCTTTCTCAGGCACTTCATTTCCATCACTTCTAGCTTTTTCAACTGTTCTGCCTTTACTGCCCAGGTTTCTGTACCATACAGTAGTACTGGTTGCACCACTGTCTTGTACACCTTGCTTTTCAGCTTCTTTGGCATTCTTCTGTCATAGACTACACCTGATACTCTATGCCAGTTGGCTGCAGCCCCTCTGATTCTAGCTTTGACCTCTTCATTCAGACTACCCTTCTCCTCAACCACCCCTCCCAGATACCTGAAGCTGTTTACCTGTTCCACTATCTTCCCATCTATCTCTATTCTCAGCTTCTTCTGATTTCCCCAATTTGCTGCCATTACCACCAACTTATCTGTGCTTAGTTTCATCCCATGTGCCTTCAGATTTGCACTCCATTCTCCTATCTTTTGCTGAAGTTCTAGCTCAGAGTCTGCCTGTACTGCCACATCGTCTGCATACAGCAGCTTTGTTGATCTGTCCCCTTCAACCTGTAGTCCATCACCAGTATGAACAGCAGTGGGCTGAGAGCTGAACCCTGATGTACACCCACTCCCACTGGGAACCCCTCTGTGAGGCTGAACACTATTTGTACTTGAGTCACTGAGTCCTTGTACATAGCCTGCACTAATTCTACCAAGGTTTCCAGGACTTCAAACCAGTGCAGTACTGTCCAGATCAGCTTTCTTGGGACCTTGTCATATGCTTTCTCCAAGTCTAGAAATGCCCAGTTGGACTCTGTCCTCATTTCTAGCTTCTTCTCAAGTATCTGTCTCAATGCAAACATTGGGTGAATTGTGCTGCATCCTGATCTGAATCCAAACTATTCATCTCGCATCTTACATTCTACTACTCTGTGTATCCGTTTATCGGTCACTCTCTCCAGAACTCTCATGCAGTGTGGTAGGTGTTTTATCCCACTGTACTGCCCACAGTTGTGGATGTCCCCTTTGTTCTTGTACACTGGCACAAGTATGCTTATTCTCCAGTCATCTGGGATACACCTTTCTCTCCACACTGCTATTAGTACCCTCACGAGCCATTTCTCCCCTATCTCACCCAGCATTTTTATCATATCTGCTGTCAGCTCATCTGAGCCTGCTGCTTTCCCTGACTTCATCTTCCTTAGTGCTGTTCTTACTTCTTCTATGGTGGGCTCCTCTTCTTCTCTCATCGTAGGCTGTTTTGGTGGCAGTACAGCTTCTATGGGGTTTTCTTCATTCAGAAGCTGCTGGAAATACTCCTTCCATCTGCCTTTGATGTCCTGTGGATTAATAAGCAGGTTGTTGCTGGCATCCCTTATGAAGGGTGACTATCTTCTTTACCTTTCTGTCTTTGCCTTGCAATCTGATATAGTTTCTTTGTGCCCCTTACTGAGTCACTTTCCAGAAGCTGGTAGAGTGCCTCCGATGCCCTATTCTTTGCTATTGCAACTTCTTTCTTGGCTTCTTTGTTAGCCAACCAGTAGCCCTTCCTAGCCTGGTCAGTTTTCTCTATCTCCCATTTCTTCCTGCACTCCTACTTTCTTTTGATGACTTGCTGGACTTCTGCATTCCACCACCAGCTTTCCTTATGTACCTTATTTCCATACCTGGCTCGGCCACATATCTTTTCTGTAGTCCTAACACATGCTGTTTTTAGGCACTGCCACTCTTCTTCAACTCCACCTATTTCCTCCTCTTCTTGGGGTGCTAGAGCCCTGAGTAATTCCTTGAACTGCTGTACTTTCTCTCCAGTCAACTTCAAGGTCTTCAGCCTGGTCTCTGTTGACCTTAGAACCTTCTTTGACCACTGCTTGCAGCTGATTGTGGCAACTAATGGTTTATGCTGTGGGCTGACTGTTTCACTGGGGGTGTCTTTGCAATCATGGATTCTACCCCAGTCCTTTTTCCTTACTAGGAGGAAGTATATCTGAGTTGCACGTTGGCCTCTCTTTATGTGATCTTGTGATTCTCTCTCTTTCTGAACCATGTGTTGGCTACCATCAAGCCATTTGCCAGAGAGAAGTCTAGAATGGCTTTTCCTTCTTTATTCCTGTTACCCCACCCATGTAGACCAGGGCAGTCCTCATATCCTGTTCTGTCTGTCCCAATATGTGCATTCAAGTCACCCATTATCAACACCAATTCATGTTGTCCTGCTTTATGTAGTAGGTCCTCCAACTGCTGTCTGAATGCACTCTTTTCCTATCACAACCCTGCTGCCGGGCATATGCTGCCCGTTGAAGAGAATATGTGAGGAAAACTCAGTATTCATATTATTTGTTACATAGCTTAGTATGCAATAAATGACACCTGAGAACATTCTAATAAGGTATTTAAAGAGATCAGAGATGACATGATTAGAGACAGTGAGGTGAAACTGAGTGATGCCTTAGTATGAGAGATGGTGTTCGTATTATTGATATATATGGAAGAAGGATAGAGAGAAGGAGATTATAAGAGTGCAGGGAAGGGTGTCTTTGGGTAGCTTAGGTGAGTAGGGAGGAAACAGAAAGAGGTAGAGGAAAGGCCTGCAGCATGTAGGCAAACACACACAATACCTCTTAAATGTCCCTGACTGTGTTCAAAATCTTGTTCTCTCCCACCTAATTCCTATTAAAACTGGAAATTTGGGAAGAAAAGTTAAGGATTACACTTAATAAGTATTGACAAAATAAATGAGAGTCATTAGAGTTATAGACTTCTTTTTCTTTGGAAAATACATGTTAACTCACATTATCCTATTCTCTCAAGTTTTCAGGTTAATAGTACTAATACTTTCAAAAGTGTCTTTAGGTAATCCCGGATTACTTATATTTATTAAGAGTACTTATAGTCCTGTGACTCATGGCTGACAGACATAATCATGTAAACAATAAATCAATTAATAAATAATACTTTAAGAAAAAAGCATAACAATTAATCCTATGCTCATAAACCAGGTCTCAATATATGTATTTCCCTTCTTTCGGGTTTCTGTTAACTGAAACAACATAAACCAATAAGCTGACTGAACTAATAGGAAGTAGCCCTCTCTGCTTCATACAGCAGCCCAGTCAGCCTCCTCTGAAGCAGCTTCCAAAGTACAAGAAGACACGTGAATAACACAGGACTGTTTTACACATCAGCCCTGCCAAGAAACCAATATTTTTTACAGGATGTCGAACTCTGCAAATGCATAGCTGCATGCATAAAGTTCTGATTCCCCCATACAGTTCAGGAACAATGATTATTTTTATTTTATTTTAAATAAAACAAATGTGTGCTGTGGTTGTATTGGATGGGTTGCAACTCAGCATACAGTACATTGAACTACCTTGATAAGGACTAGACCAAAGATACTACAGCCTATAGTGGGTAGTTTTATAATTTGCTCTAGTGCATTGTTATTAACAAAGCCAAGAAAATACAAAGCATATCAATTTTTAAAGAAGTGGGTCAATCAGTATTTGGGGCCCTAGCAAGAAGGTATATGGTTTCATATTTAACCCCTCAGTAGTGTTAAAGTTATTTTCATGACCTTTGGGTGACATTAATAGGAATCTGTAGATAGCAGTGAAGTAATAGATGGATAAATTAAAGTGATTAGGATCTTCAGGAGCTCTAAGTTAAGACCATGGGTAATCTGATGTGAACTGATTGTGGTTTCTGACAAATTCAGATACTCCTCTATAGTCACTAAAGGGTGTAAAGGTATGATAAGCATTAAACCCTGTCATAAAGGGAAGCTGTCATTGCATTGAAACTGTGTCCCAGTAACTACAGAGATATTGTTTTCAAGTTACAGTGGACATCCAAGATGGGTGCATACTGATCAACAGCTTAATTTCAACTCTAGCAGTGTGAAAAAAGAAACTGAGAGATATGGGCCAGTAACTCTGCCAACTTTTGTAAATTCAGTTACTAGCTAGTAAATACACTGCCTGGATGCCATAAAAGCAGAAATACAGAGAAATCAACTAGAAAAGGTGAAGAAAAAACACTGACTGGGAAGAATCCTGCAGCTGGTAAGCAAAAAGCAGTTCAATCTCCAGTTTTGGTATAAGACATAGCTTCTAGTAATCTAGAGGAAAAACTAAATCAATTGTGCTCAGAGCTGATTAAAATGAATGAAACAGAGTATATCAACTCAAATAACAAAAGGTTGGAAAAAATGAAAGAACCTTTAAACAGCTATTCAGATGAGCTAACAAAACTGCAAAAATAAGTGATCTAAATGAAAAAAATGCTCACCAAGTATAAGATTGATCAAGAACAGCTGATTCAAAAAAATGGTAGAGAGAGAGAGGACAGAGCACACAGAGAAAAACAGATTTCCTGCTCTACCAGAGAAACTGCAAGGAACAGACTGTATTAATTTTACAAAAGCACAAATAAGCAAGTGACTGGTATTCCACAACAGGCTTTATTAATTGAAAGGGGACATCATTTGCATACTCCAAACCTGGCCATGAGAAAGTAGCCAGTACCTGTACTAGTAAAGATGCACTCATACCAGTAGAAAGAGTTGATCCTGACAAATTTGTGGCAGAAGGGCAATGTATTAAAAACTGAAGACAATAGAGCATTTGTGTAAAATGATTATTCACTGTACTCCAGGCAGAAGAGAATCAAATGTATTCCATCAGTCAGGGAATGTATAAAGACAGGTATGAGATTCAGGTTGCTGTATCCAGATGTCTTCAGAATATTTGTCCTGGTGGATCCAAGCCATTTTGATGCAAAACAGACTGTGGAGAAAAATAGAAACATTTTTCCCAACAAAAAGTGAGACACCAAACAGAAAGGGACTCTGATTCCCATTCTTCTTATAATAAAGCTCATAGACAGATTTTGCCAGTGAAACCTTTTCCAATGTTCTAAAAAATGCTTGAGAGATAGAAATAAAAAGCACATGAGTTGACTATAATAATCAGGGGGTTCACATGAGATTTACTTATGTTATTAGACATGATAGTATGAATTATTTAGGCCTCACTATTCATAAATATAAGGGAAGATTCAACTCTACTGTGTTTAGAAAGGAGATTTTCTCCAATTCATATTTGTATTTTACAAGTGCACACCCATTTTACCATAAAAGAGGGATAGTGACAGGACAGTTAGTGAGGGGAAGTGGAATGTCCTCTGAGGATGAAGATTTTTGATTGAATGTAGTTTTTTAGAGAAGTTGTTCAAAGAGAGAGAGAGAGAGAGTACCTTGATCATCTGTTATATGAGGTCAAGGAAGACGTTATTTGAGGTAGACAGAGTAGATTTGTGCCCCTTTTAGGAAAGGATGATGTACCTACGCTAGAATCTAATAGCCCTTCCAGGAAAAAGGGTCATATGAACATGCCTTTGTGACATGTTTTAATGGTGACGCTGGGGTTATTAGAAACATAATGGAGTGGGTTAAGTTTGCCAGTATATCAGACCTCAACATTTTTGAGGAACCCTTCAAATGCATTTTTAGAAAAGGCCTCAATATTAAGAATCTAATAGAGAAGAAGGGCGAGGTAGTTAGTTTAAGTGCTGAAGTTAAGAGGGGAAATTTTATGTACGGATTTTGTTCCCAGTGACCATATGTATTATTATATTACACTACTATTATATACATATATCACTACTATTATTTGCCTAGGTATGTAACCTCTGTAAAAATTGTAATCATAAACTTAACTGTTTTCTTAGATATGCTAACTACTTTATATACTGTATTTTTAATCTAATTTGCTGACCTTGGAGGTTTTCTCCCCAGGCTTCCGCTGAAAATGGACATGTATCCAGTCGGACTATCCCGGTCAACAAATGTAAAATAAAAATAAATAAATGTATTAAATGGGGAGAGCATCCATATATTTGCAAGAAACAGTAATGTTATATGTGAAGGGTGTGCCACTTGCAATACTAGTGAGGTGGTATATATAGCATTATGTGAAGCCTGTAATGCGTTCTGTGTTGGCAAAATTGAAAGGAAATTCTGTAAGAGGATTTATGAACATATATATGACATTGGAAATAAGAATTCCAACAATGCTTTGTACAAACATAGTATGACGTGTTCATCAGCTAGTTTTTTTTTTATTTTTTGTATTGGAGAGTGTACCCATGGACGAAAGAGGATGGCCATGGGAACTAAAAATTGAATAAAGGGAACTGTGCTGGCAAATTATTTTAGAAGCCAACAGATTCCCTAGTATGAATGATACAGTTTCCATAGCCCCTGTGTTGAAACATAGGGCTGCCAGGCTTTGATATACATTTTATGGCCACTAGAAGGAGTTATTTTACTAGCTAATATAGTATAAGTTACAGAAGGCATTTTTAGAAACAAGAAAAGTTTTTTTATATAATAGTTTCATCATCTTCTTTCGGCTGTTCCTGTTGGGGGTCGCCACAGCGGATCATCTGTTTCCATTTCTTCCTGTCCTCTGCATCATGCTCTTTCACACCAACTGCCTGCATGTCCCCTCTCACCACATCCATAAACCTTATCTTAGGCCTTCCTCTTTTCCTCTTACCTGGCAGCTCCATCCTTAGCATCCTTTTCCCAATATACTCAGCATCCCTCCTCAGCACATGTCCAAACCAACGCAATCTCGCCTCTCTTGCTTTGTCTCCAAACTGTCCAACCTGAGCTGACCCTCTAATATACTGATTCCTAATCCTGTCCATCCTAGTCACACCCAGTGCAAATCTTAACATCTTTAACTCTGCCACATCCAGCTCTGACTCCTGCCTTTTCGTCAGTGCTACCGTCTCCAACCCATATAACATGGCTGGTCTCACTACCCTCTTGTAGACCTTCCCTTTCACTCTTTTTGGTACCCGTCTGTCACAAATCACTCCTGACACTCTTCTCCACCCATTCCACCCTGCCTGTACTCTCTTCTTCACCTCTCTTCCACACTCACCATTACTCTGAACTGTTGATCCCAAGTACTTAAACTCATCCACCTTTACCAACTCTACTCCCTGCATCCTCACCATTCCTCTACCCTCCCTCTCATTTTTTTTTATTTTATTTTATTTTATTTTTACACACATATATTCTGTTTTAGCCCTGCTGACCTTCATTCCTCTCCTCTCTAAAGCATATCTCCACCTCTCCAGGGTCTCCTCAACCTGGTCCCTACCCTCACTACATATCACAATGTCATCTGCAAATATCATAGTCCACGGGGCCTCCTGTCTAATCTCATCTGTCAACCTGTCCATCACCACTGCAAATAAGAAAGGGCTCAGAGCTGATCCTTGATGTAATCCCACCTCCAAATTTAAACGTATCTGTCACTAACACCGCAGTCCTCACCAATGTCACACTACCCTTGTACATATCCTGTTCCACTCTTACATACTTCTCTGACACTCCTGACTTCCTCATACAATACCACAACTCCTCTCTAGGCACCCTGTCATATGCTTTCTCTAAGTCCACAAAGACACAATGCAACTTCTTCTGACCTTCTCTGTATTTCTCCAACAACACTCTCAGAGCAAATATTGCATCTGTAGTACTCTTTCCTGGCATGAAACCATACTGCTGATCACTAATCATCACCTCCTTTCTTAACCTAGCTTCCACTACTCTTTCCCATAACTTCAAGCTGTGACTGATCAATTTTATCCCTCTGTAGTTACTGCAGCTCTGCACATCACCCTTATTCTTAAAGATAGGTACCAAAACACTTTTTCTCCACTCCTCAGGCATCCTCTGACTTTCCAAAATTTCATTAAACAATCTGGTTAAAAATTCCACTGCCATTTCTCCTAAGCACCTCCATGCTTCCACTGGTATGTCATCTGGGCCAACAGCCTTTCCATTCTTCATCCTCTTCATAGCTGTACTTACTTCCTCCTTGCTAATCTGCTTCACTTCCTGATTCACTATCCCCACATCATCCAACCTTCTCTCTCTCTCATTCTCTTCATTCATCAGCCCTTCAAAGTGCTCTTTCCATCTACTCAACACTCTCTCTCCTCACTTGTGAGTCTGTTTCCCTCACTGTCCTTTATCACCCTTACCTGCTGCACATCTTTCCCAGCTCTGTCCCTCTGTCTAGCCAATCGGTACACACACACACACACATATATATATATATATATATATATATATATATATATATATATATGTATAGTTTCACTTTACAATCCTGAAATACTAAAATATTGAAATTCAATATCTCGGGACTGTAAAGCCAAAAACTGAAAAACCCGAAACCCCAAAAGCACGAAATTCAAATTTGCGACTACCCACATACACACTCCACACACAAGCACACATACACCTTACTCCCTACACTATAAACCAACAAAACACACGCAAACACAACAAAACAAACACAAGCACTGACCCCCACAACCCCGCTACTTATATATACACTAACTCCGAGGTCGCACTAAAACACAAACACACAAAAACCACCACTACACATTCTACACTCCCCTTGTACAAACACACATCACATATATACAAATACCACCACTCACAACACTTACACACTCACAGTCTTAGCTACCTACCCCAACCCACACCTCAAAAGTCTAAACAAACTCACACACACTAAAATCCCTTCCCAAAACCCCTAGTAAAACACCACTTACCTAAATTTCCAGCTACATCCACACTGCAGATTCGACATTTCCACATTCGTCATTTCCACACTTGGTATTCTGCACTTTCAAGCAAGTGCAGTTTTGACACTTCAGTCTCGAGTTACTGAAGTTCGATATTTTAGTAGCTCGAGATTCTGAAGTGAAACCATATATATATATATATATATATATATATATATATATATATATATATTCCCTGAAATATATGTGTGTGTGTGTGTGTATATATTTATTTCTTTATATTTATGTTAATTTCTAAATTTTTATATATATAGTTTAGGATAGTTTGACAATTTTAGCTTTTAGTAATAAGGCCATATTTATTGTTTGATTTTAATTGAATTATTACTTCAGTGTTGTTATTAATAATTCAATAATTATTACTTCAGTGTTGTTATTACCCATGGTGGTGATGCTGTGGTAGCGTTGTCGCCTCACAGTAAGACGCTGTCCGGTTCGATTCTCAGCTAGAGCGTCTTCTGCGTGGAGACGTGCGTGAATGGGTGTACCTTCGTTGACGGTTGTGCATCAGGCCTGGCAAGCCGGTACGTAAAAATCAACTGCCAATCATTAGCGGACCGGAGTCCCGCTGTGGCGACCCCTAACCGGGAAAAGCCGAAAGACACAAACTTCAGTGTTGTTATTGGTGGTTGTATAAATACATGGGGTTCTGGGATGTTGGGATATATCTGATGAAGTCTTTTTAAGGATGAAAACAGAGTGACTTGTTGGTATTAATGTGATTTGGTCTGTGGTTTTGTTCTTCTTTGCTCATGAATTCTGAACAAAGCCAGAAATAATAGGGGAATTTAAAATCAATATCATATACACATTTTTTTGTTTTTATAACATTAGAAAGTTGTTGAACAAACTGCTTGAAACCACCACGATGTAATCCAAAAGGCATTTATTGTGAAATAAAACAGGAACAAGCGCTTTCACACAAACAAGTTGTGCTTCATCAGGTTACCTTAGAAAGTTGTTAGAATACCAAGTTTTGAATGACATTGCATTTTCTGAAGGATATAAAAAGTCTGCAACTTCAATATCTGTCATTATTTAGTGGCTGCAATCCTGAATGATTTGCCAGAAAACCACAAATTTTATAAGTAACAGACCAAAAGTATGAGGTAAAAATCTAGAGATTCTGTAAAATTCTGGACAGTTGAAAAGCATGCTTCCTAGCTAGAGTACTGGGGCCATGAATGTTCAAATACTGCATTCTGGTACAGGCCATTTCTGCAACTTTTTGGCTTTACTCTTGCAAAGCTACTCCTGGGAAACTTCTTGTTGCATTTTTATAGTAAAGCAAGCCTTTGTTACAATGTATCCATTTTGGGCTGTTACATCTCTCATGTGTTGTTTCAAATTTTCCATGGTCTCCAAACTTGGTTCAAGTTGTAAATGTTGTCGTGTGGCACTAAGCACACAGAGTTGTTGTTATTTTGTTTCACTAGCTATCTAGAAAATAAACTGTAAACAAACAAGAGTTTACCTTTTACTGTCCAATATGTTGAAAGATAACTGAATTGGCATACATTTTTTATCAGAATAATACCTACAGTATGTGAAGGATATAAGAAAACTAAGTAGTACGTTTTTACTTTGGCAATTCTGTAATGCATTTCTGCTAATGTATGCAGTATATTTGCAATACCTTGTTTATTTACATACTGCACTGTTTTATATTTATTTATTTATCTGACATTTGTTAACCAGAATAGTCTGATTAGGTCACCTAACCTATTTTCAGCGGGCCTGGGGAGAAAGCTCCATATTTAGACGTAGACATTTAGGTACATAAACACAGATAGCCTATAATTTTTACAACAACAAGATTGGTAGAGACTTTACACAGTACGTTGCAAACAGGTTAAGACCGAGAACAATAAATGCACAGTTGTTTAGTGTTTTGCTTATAAATTTAGCTTGAATTCTAAAGCTTTTCTGTGTATTAACAGTGAATTATATTATAAGAGGTAAGTTAATGCACTCAGCAGCATATCAGGCTTACACTAGACCTTATAAGATCATGTAACAGCTTTACTTAGAGAAGGGCGGAAGTAGCATAAGGGCTTCCGAAATTATAATTTTAGAGGGGCCGAGCGAGATAGAAAGAAGAATGCAGACAAAGACTGGGGTGAGAGGAAAATAATTTTTGATAAGCTTCAAAGACATTCAGGGAGTAAGAAAAGCCTGAGTAAAATTGTGGGGGTGGGCAGAGGGGTATGTTAAAAGGATCATCCACTGCTCAGGAACTAATTGCATTTTAGAGATGTTTGACTATTTTCTAACAGCAGTCAGAACTTTTTTATTTATTTTATTTATTTGCAGTTGGTTTACCAGGATAGTCCATTGGGCCAAAATAACCCGTTTTCAATGTAGTCCTGGGGAGAAAAGCTCCAAAACAAGTAGCAAGGTTACAATAAGGTATTTGGTTACAATTATACAATTACTATGGACTAGTAAAAACAAATGTAGGAAATTAGAAATACAGCAGACTAGTGTACAAATATATACAAATATTACGATCTTGTATAGCTGAAAAATAAACAATTTACAATATAGAAACTGAGAAGCTTTTACAACTTAGGGTGGGTTACACTGGAGGTATCTTTCATACATTCAGGATGAGTAGCTTAATGCAAGCAAGAGAAAGGTATATGAGCTGACATAGAATTTTTTTCAATATGCAAACAGAACCTTTTCCATCTTAGGGTATGTTACACTTAAGAGGTACCTTTCAAGTATTCAGAAAAAGCTTAATACAAGCAAGAGCAAGATCTATGAGTTTAGGAGAGTAAGTGGAAATTCCCATTATGAATAGGGGAGGAGAAGTGGAAATTCCCAGTATGACTAGGGGAGGAGAGTATGTTGGGTGGGAGCAGGAACATTCCCACTTTTATCTATACAACTACTCTGTTGTATGATTAAATTATGATTTCATTACATATGCACTGTTGTACATTGCTGTGGGATTCTGGGCAACTTAAAAGCATGTGTGTGTGTGTGTGTGTGTGTGTGTGTGTGTGTGTGTGTGTGTGTGTGTGTGTGTGTGTGTAAGAACACCTCAGGTAAAAATAAGCATGTAATATTAATAAACACTGTAGAAACAACTAAATTCCAAACTGTATGGTTAAAGTTTACTTTCATATAAAATAAATATAGATATGTGACTACTTTTGCCATTCTGTCTTTGATGATAAGGGTAGTGCAGGCTACAGTTCGGCATGGAAGGTCAGACTTCCCCACATTAAGCAATAGTCTACAGCTGATCCACTGGCATCCTAGGGGTTACAGGCAGATTATAATAGGGGCATTTCAGGTGGCTGCCCAGATCTAATGGCTTCAGGGGTCCCATGGATGGCTGGATGTTGAAGAAAATTGTTGCATCTGCAGCCGGTCAGGGTGCATTCATCTCACTGCATGATTCGTAGGATCATAGGATCATAGGAAGTTACAAGGCTATTGGCCCTGAGGCTCTTACAAGCCTAGCCAAAAATTTAGCCCATGTTTCAACAAGTCAGCACCCTATGCCACTGTTCAACAGGGACACAAGTGGAATCCCAGGGGTGTATTTTCTATTCCCCATCCAGTTATCCAGGTTGCACTGAAAAGGTGTAATGAGGTACTCTTCTTAATATGGAGAGGGAGTCTATTCCACAAAAGGGGGAGTCTCTGGGACACATCTGTCCCACCAAGTCCTATTGATGTCACAGACCAGGTTGAGGTCACATGTGTGGGTCACTCTAGTGGAGCTTGACTTGCAGATATGCAGCAGTCCCATCAGGGTGGGGTCTGAGATGGCTTTGTATGCTAGACAGAGGTCACCTCTGAGGAGTCTGTAGGAGACTGAGTAGAAGGGCAGGGCTTTTAGCCTATCTGTGTAGGGTAGATGTTTGAGGCCCTGGATTCTCCTGGTGAGGAACCTCTGAGATCTCTCCAGCTGCTGCATGTGCTTTATGAAGTACATGCCGAAAGGGGCATTTTACTCAATAATGGGTCTTATAAGGGAAGAATGCAGGAGTGTTATGACCACCTTGTCCCCGGATGAGATACCCTTACTAATGAGGTGGGCCATGTAGAAAGCTTTGCATACAATGGAGGCAATATGGTGGTCAAAAGTCAGTTTGCTATCAACCTGGGTGCCCAAGTCCCTCACGACTGATTGGGTGCTTAGTGCCTTATTATTAATGTGATAATTTGTGAGGACGTCACTCTGCCCAAAAGGGATGATGATGCAGTTTTTGGCATTCAGTGTGTGGCCATGTTTCTGGCACCATTCATTTGTTTGGATGAGACCCTCTTGGAGGATGTCCACATCACTAGGGGAATTGATGACAGTACCCAGCTTGCAGTCATCTGCAAACTTGGTCAGCCATAGCCCTCTAGATTTGGCCTGCACCTCTGAGAAGTATATCCCAAACAGAGGCTCCAAGACTGATCCCTGGGGTACACTGCTTGTTACTGGTCTACCACTTGAGGTGGCTTCCCCTATTTTGACTAGGTGGGTTCTATCAGTGAGCCAGTTTGCTACCCATATGGTAACATATGGATTGATGCCTAGTTGAGAGAATTTGTCTATTATACCTGAGTGGGTAATAGTATCGAAGGCCTTGGCCAGGTCAAGGTAGGTGGTGTGCACGGTCTTCCCCTTGTCTATGGCCTTGGTGACTGTCTCAAAGAAGTCGACCAAATTTCACAGGCATGACTTCCCCTCAACAAAACCAGACTTGTGGGATCAGGTGTCTGGAGGTTGCCAATTTCCTTGTTAATGAGGTCTGTGATAATCCCCTCCATGGCCTTGCATATCAGGCTAGTTAGGCTGATGGGTCTATAATTTCCTGGATCAGTGGACGCTGCACCTTTGTGCAAAGGGGTGACAGTAGCTGTCCTCCACTCGGCTGGGATGAAGCCAGTATTCAGGCTTTGGTTGAATAGGATGTCTAATGGTGCTGCAAGTTTCTGAATGAGTTCATGTAAGATGCAGCCTGGGATGTTATCAGGTCCCATAGAGGCTGCATTTTTTGCCTTTGAGAGGGCAGTGATGACTTGCTCCCTAGAGATAAGGGGAGGTGGCAGGTACTGGGGATGTCCTGCTTTACTGATGGTGGGGGACAGAGGAGTGAAGTTTTCACTGAACCTGTCTGCCAGCAGGTTGGTTATTTCTGCAGGGTTTGTGTATGTGGTGTCATTGACCACCATTTCTGAGTAGATCTGAATGCTTCCCTTGAGATTGTGGACATATTTGAAGAAAGCCTTATGATTGTCTTTAGTAGATGTGGCCAATTTGGACTCGGAGTTTGCTTTGGAGGATTTCACTAGTGCTCTTATTTGCTTTATTTAGGCTAAGGAGAGACTCCTTCCAATTAGACACCTGCTACTTCTTGGTCCTGGGCAGCATTGTTTTCCTTTTATTATAGAGTTTATTTATTGTAGATGTCCACCAGACAGGTTTACTGTTGATGAGGATGATTTCATACTGTCTGGTATTCCTGATTCCATGCAGCTATATAAATGCTCATATAGTACTTTGGTGTAGGTTTGGACATATGTGCCAGTTAATGTGGAGGGGGAGGGGACTGTGAAGCTGTTTATACCTTTCCTCTGGAGGTTGTAATCAGCTTTGGAGACCCTAGCTGGGAGGGGGGGGGGGGGTTGGGGGAGATGGTGACTTCAAAAGTGACTGCTTTGTTGTTGGATCTTACCAGGGATGGTGACAATATAGGGGTGCTGTAGTGGTTACTTATGTTGGTTAATTTCAAGTCCAAGATAGTTTCACCTCTTGTGGAGGTATCAACCAACTGGTCCAAGGCATTTCATTGACAAAATCAAGGAACCTCTGGGCATTTGTGTTTTGGCATGAGTACTTCTTCCAATCTATGGTTGGATAGTTAACGTTGCCCAGGATCAGGGCAAAGGGTTGAATTTTGATAGATTCAAAGAGGTCCAGATTGGTGGAGGGGGCATCTTGAGTCAGAGTTGGAGGCCTGTAGCTAGTTATGATTGACTAGGGGTCTTGTCAGTTTTAACTGCACCTGGAGTATTCCCTGTGCATCATACTGTTTGATCAGCCTAGAGGTGTTTATGTATTTTATATATATTGCAACTCCACCTCCTTTTGTTTTACTGCCACCGGTTTGGGGTCTGAATGAATGACTGGCTGGGGTGCTCTCCACAGCTTTGAACCAGGTTTCTGTGACTGTAGAAATGTCAGCTTCTTCCAGGGTTAAGTATGCTTGCAGTGAGTGCAGTTTCATGTTTAAAATCCTAGTGTTTAGCAGCATGACCTTTCATTTACATTTTGATGAAATTTTCATGTTGATAGTTTTGACCTCATGGCATTGCCTAAAAATGGCACTATGGGGGAGGCAAGAGCTTTTGCTAGGAGCCTGAAGCCTAAGGGAGACAGATGCAGGCCATCTCTGCAAAGCATCCCAGGCTGTCAGGTACTGGATTCCCTTGGAACGACACCAGAAACTATGCCAGTTGTTAAAGTCAGTCATTTTCTGTTTGTACTGAGGCATCATTCTGGGTGATGATAGAATGCTGCTTAAGGCTAGGAACATACCTGCCTGGGAGACATACTCAGCAAGCTCAATCATGTCTCTTTTCATATAGTCCAGGGAGGTACGTCTCAAGTCATTCACTCCAACATGGACTACGACAGAGTCATAACAGTACCTGTTGAGAGACTTGAGTGCATTGGTGATATGGCGGATTCTGGCACCCGACAAACAATTAACCATGACTTTCTCCTTATCCAAAATGCCAAGTCCAATAAGGCCAGCCCTCCAGTGAGAGGAGAAAAAGACTTTTAATAAGTCAACACATCAGAAAGATGTAAAATAGGACCAACAGACCGGTTTCGGCCATAAGCCTTTCTCAGTGAGTTCTAACAAAATGTCAGATAATTACATACATTTATATAAAATATCACAATCCAATCACAAACTTGGTCCACCCATCCTATAAATCATTTATCAAGTGTTAAAGATGTTCATTCAATCCAGGGGGAAAAAAGACCCCTTAATTTAACAATCCGAGTTCTTTCTTTTTTATTTAAAATGTTATGCTAAGCAGCTTTTAAATTTTTACTACCAAGGACTTTGTCAATAACTGTAAATTTAAACTGTGTAGTGGGGTGTTTAATAGTATGCTTGTACAAAGCAATGGCTTGACATTTATTCCTGACATTGCAAAAATGTTCAGTGATATGTAATCTGATAGGTCTTGATGTTTGACTGTATAAAATGCTGAACAGGTACATGTAACTAAATAAATAGCCCAATCTGTGCTACAATTGGCAAATATGTTAATAGTGAATATCTGAGAGGTATTTTTACTAGTAAATTCTTTAGTTTTACATATGTATCTGCAGAAAGTACAATGACCACATGGAAAACACTCCAATAGTATTTCACCTCCCATTGTGCCCTGAATTGTATTAACAGATGGTATCTTATGCTTGTAATGATTAAAAAATCCTCCTAGTGTCTTGCCTCTCCTAAAAGAGAACCGACACATAGGCTCTAAAAGGTTGCTAAGCCAATCATCTGCCATTAGGATATCCCAATGCTTATTAATAAGATCCATAAACTCAAAGGTGTTGCGGCCGTAACTAGTAGTCAGTCTGATAGTATCATTATTTCTGGTCTTATTAGATTGATATGTCAACAATTCTGTTCTATCTAGAGTTTGAACTTCTCTACTGGTATGAATAATATGAGATTTAGTATATCCTCGGTCGCAAAATCTAGTTATTAACTATTTTTGTCATGATAAGAACCCCTCAGTAGTGGAACAGATTCTGCAAACCCTCATAAACTGAGATTTTGGAATATTGAGGATGATATTTTTTGGATGACAACTGGAGGCATGAAGTAAAGTGTTAAAATGTAGCTGTTTAAGATAGACACAACTGTCCAGTGTACCATCCTGCTGTCGACTCACAAGGGCATCCAAAAATGAGATACAGTTAGTATCATGATGTACTGTAAATTGGATGCCCCACTTATTTTCATTTAGGTACTGAACAAATTCTTGTAAATATTCTAGATCAGATTTCCAAACCATACAGCAGTCATCCAAGTATCTCCACCAAATATGTTTTTCACCCAGAAACAAATTATGATTACTATTGTGATGACCGTGCCCTGGCCCAGCAATTAAGGAGCCTCAATCCTTACCACTAACACCAAGGAGGGCATCTCATATAAGAGGAAAGGATAACAAATACACACAGCAAAGTACAATATCCCTTAAGTGCACACAGAGATCACAGTCAGTCTGGGGCTGTTTGCTCCCTTGCTCCCTAGGTCACCAATAAGACTCCCCACTGGCACAGCTATAGGGTCCAGATCTCAGCCTAGCTGGCAAGCTAACCTCCAGTGCCCTGTCTGTCCAACCAGTGCTTCATGTCCCTGCCCAGGTAGCTGGCACACACTCACACTTTGAGATAAGTATTTATACAACTTCACAGACACTCCTGGGAAAGGCTGACACAGATTCTCCAGCTGTGTCTCTTTACCCAGACTATACGGTAGTAATTACTGCCACCACCAGCTAGCAATTATCAGCTACCCAAAGGCCCTTAAAAGGGTGTCCAATTATTACTGTGCAATATTATTATCCAATTGGTAATGTGACTATTCAGTCTAAGGCTTATTAGAGTGGCTTATTACAATAAACTCTATAAATATGCAATGCACCGTGGTGGTGGTGCTCCGGTAATGCTGTCACCTCACAGTAAGACGCTGACCGGTTCGACTCTCAGCTAGAGCGTCTTCTGCATGAAGACATGCATGAATGGGCATACCTTCGTTGAAGGTTGTATGTTAGGGCTGGCAACTCAGCACGTAAAAATCAACTGCCAATCATTAGCGGACTGGAGTTCCGCTGTGGTGACCCCTAACTGGGAAAAGCCGAAAGACACAACAACAACTCTAGAGCTTACTTATCTCTACACAAACCAGCCACAGGTAAAAGGTTTTTAAAACATGTAATAATAAATAATTAAAACACAAGATAATACTACTACACCACAGAGACATATAAGATTTCAGAGATCACACAGAAACTTAAAATAATACAGTAGGACAGGTCTAATGTCAAAGAAAAACACTTAATCTAACTTTCTAATCTTTAGCTATTCTTAAGAGAAAAAACAGTGTTACAATCCTACTTGCATACATAAAGAGCATAAGCAGCGCTAGGGTTGATGGTCCAAGACAAAAATGCTTACAGTCTCTCTCAATAATAGTTTTTTAAACTCACTAACAAACAGCTCTGCTAAGACCCTTCCAGATTGCATCATTTTGACACTTAGGTTTTCCCAGTATACACTTTATATCATTTTGACACTTAGTCTGGAGTTCCCAGGCCAACAAACTATATAATTTAGCCATCTAACACCTGCCCAGGAAACTACAACAATAAAAGACATGTCACATGTACACTCCAGCAGTCATTCCTTAAGTTAAGACAATAGAAAGAATGTGTTCAGCCAGTTGCTTCGGCACCACAATTTAGATAATTGTAACTTCAAAGAACATTTGAAATGCTTGGTTTGGTTTTCCTTACAGCAGATGGCAATGTTGCAACAATCTTGAAGTTAACATTTTACAGTGTTTTCTTTCATTTAAGAACACAAGCCTGTATTTTACATTCATATAACTGAATGAGCAACCTTAAATTCTCCCTGGTCTATCTTGGCTTGCCCTCCTTGAGGATGGAGGGAACACTTTTTTTTTGCTAGGCTAATAATCTGTTTTAAGGAGCTACCTAGATCTGATGAGCTGCATTTTCCAGCCAACATTCATGATAAAAATATCACATCTTTTCTCACTTGAAAGATATTTTTGAAAAGTTTGTGCTAGTATTTTTTGACTCATTTATTAAGACGTAAAACTAAGTGACATCTAGATAAAAGAGATAATATGGCAATGGTTTTAGATTATAGATATAAATACAGTAATTTTCCATATCTGTACTGCAGAGTCTTCATTAAGAGGAACACTGAAAATTTTGTCTGCCTCGAAAAGACAGCAGCTGCTTGTTTTAACATGTAACTAATGCATTCCACTGAGACCAGGTGCTAAAATCATTTTTAATGCTGAAATAGTTATTTCCTTTCTTGTCATGACAGATATCTTCATTCATTTCAAAGATTTGTACAGAACACATACTAAATGTCTCATTAATTTATTTATGGGCTTAATCTAGGTTATGTCTAACAGACAACAGCACTATTTGAGAAACCAAGATAATTATATATCAATATCTATCTAGCTGTCTGTCTGTCTGTCTATCTAAATAGCTGTACATGTTTGTGAGTGTGTATGAATGTATTTTATTTTTGATTTTATTTTTGCTATGATTTTGTCATGTTGGACTTTGTTTAGCACATATTTAACCACTCAGGATCACATTTACAGGGCTACATTTATATTAAATTCTATATTTTTGCTGTTATGTTAATATTTATACTCCATCTGAATTTGCTATACTGCTTTACACTTGGTACAGATAAATGTGAGCACTTACTAAAATGTGCATTCCCATGAGTCATCATACAAGTTATGTGATAAGCCAAATGTTTTTCTTTCCATTTGCAGCTTGATTATAAACTTAGTTGTAATATTAACAAAGTCTGTTTTGTGGCAGTCATTGACTTTTGAAATGGCTGTATTATTTATCAGTTAATAATTAGTTTTAGAGTAACCACTCACAGACCTACACAGACACATGCACACAAACAATTTGCAATACAAACCTATGAATTTATGAATGATCATAATTTAAGCACTAGAATGCATGAAACTAAACTGCAGTAGAGAAGTTTTAATGCCAAGTCTATTTTCATTGTGAGATAGTGTTGCTTTGTTTAGCAGATGTTTATTGATGTTTGTGCATTGGGCTGTAAAATGTAAAAATAAAATCCAAATAATCATTGTATTAGTAAAGCAGTATGCACACATTAGTGTTTATGGTAAATGGGGTGAAATAGCCAGGTAATGGGACATTGGAATGGCTGCAGGGGGACTCTGGTGCCATATTTTTGGTTGTATGTTCTTCAGTTTGCATTTGAAAGTTAGTATCCCACAATTCCAATGGAGTGGGTGGGGTTATATAATTATGTATGACATTTTTATGTTAATCAGCATGCTGATTTGTATCTATTTTTCATGGGCCTTGTCCAAATTTTTGTATGGGATTCTTATGAATTTTGGGGAGCAAATATAAATATTGTGGTAAGGGGTCATGGACAGTCAAATGATACAAGGTTCTTTGACTAATGATGTCCTCGGTGACCACCAGTTGTAAAAACTCATCAATCTCATGTTTAAATTTGTGAGTCAGATCAATGGCCATTTTCATATAGAACATGCCATCGATCAATTGTCTTTCAGCCTCAGCCAAATACATAGACCAGTCCATAACCACTACCTCCCCACCTTTGTCAGCAGAGACTATAACTATATTTTTGTTCTTCCTTAAATTTTCTAAAGCTTGGACTTTCAATGTAGTCATATTATTAGAAAACAACTGTCTATGTGATTCCAGACCAAAGTGTAGAACTTTGAGAATACATTTTTGAAAAATATCAACATACTTATTCATAGGAGAGACAAAAGTAGATCTTTGAAATTTAAATGCTTACTGAGAGTAACATATTTGTTCCATATTATCAAAATGTAATCTAAGATGTAACATTCTACAAAAAGAAACCACATCATCAACAAAAGTGTCTTCAGACGCCACAAAGCCAGGAATAAAATTTAAGCTTTTATTCAGTAATTGTACTTCCTCATCCGATAGAGTTACAGCAGAAATGTTATGCACATTACACGTATTCACTGTTGAGGCACTAGAAAATGTAACAATGTTTCTAGGATCATGTCCTGATCTATACTTCCTGCCACCACTTGTTCTGGCCCTAAAGGATTAGAAAGGTTATATTTATCCTGGCCTAAAGATTTAGATGAGTTACGTCTTTTGTGGGCTGGTGACTCCTGTTTGTGCTCAGTTTCAATATCCGTGTATGAGGAAGAGTCTTCCCCAGAAGTATCACTAACAGCTTTTTTCAAAACAGATTTCTTTCTTTTTCTCTTTTGACCTGTGTTGTTAGATTGCTGCTTAGAAAATTTACACTTTTATATTGGTCAAATGGTTTTCCTTGATTATAATCTCTCGTGTCCCTATTAAATTTATGAATATTTCTATCTTTATGTCCCTTTTCAAATTTAATTAGGCCTGTACTTAATTTTTGAAAACAAGATTTATATACAGATTGGCCATCAAACAGTTTGGCTTGTTCACAAACCTCAGTAACCTCTGATATACAACAAGCTATCCTGCATTCATAAAAAGAATGTAATATTTCTACAAAATGCATGGAAACTGATTGTTGTGCCTCAGTCCATGCAGCTAATAAAGTAGCATCAGCTTGACCCACCAATGGTTTTATATGAATGTGCAGGCCTCTAGGTATAATGCCCTTTAGTTTGTAGGCCTTGAAACGTTTTAGATACCAAACATTGGATCCAAGATTTTTCATAGATTTTAAAAGTCTGGCAAATACCTGGGAATACTGAAGCTCAGGGTTGGACTCATTACATCTCATAGATCCTGAATCAGAGTCCATCCCAAACGCCTGAATATCATCCTTATCAGCCAACGAACCTTGTAAGATGGTCATTAGATCCATTATAAAACTGATAATATAAAGGGCAATCTAAATAAAGTTGACTGTCAATCACTCAAAAAGGTAGAAAAAAAAGAAAAACTTCAGATATATCAAATGTGTCACTAACAACTAATAAATCTATAAATATGACAAAAACATATGTAAAGTCAAACAGCTAATTAAACAGCCATTAAAAATCCTACTGATAAAGAACAAATGTAAAATGGATGATATCCAGAAATATCACTGCCCAAATAACTATTAATGTGGATTTAAATGAGGAAAGATTTAAATATAAATAATTGCCTAAACCAATACACCTTATGGAATTAGCTACATATACCCAATGTTATGTATCATACACAATTATGAATAACTAACACTGTCACCACTGCAAAATTATAACTGTGGACTCTTAAACTGAAATCACAGAATATCCAAAAAATATGTACAAATATTGCAACATTGAGAGTCAACAGCCAAGAAATAACTAATACTGTATTATGACAATTATATATCTGTAACCATGCTGACTGAGTGCAGATAATACAATCAGATTCCCCAAATCATTCCCATTTAAATACCTTGCATAAAATACATATGCATAAGAACCATGAAATCCCTTAATAAAAAACAGCAAAGAAAAATATGAAAAAAATATATACCGAATAGTCCAAAATGAGTCAGAAAATCTGATAATACTGTAAGCAATATAGTTCCATATAAGTCTATGAATAAATCTCATAAACACCAAAAAATCTGAATATACAAACTCGTTGGACTAGATCTTGCTGTAAAGTTCCACAAAATCCCAGCTGATCATAAATGCTGTAATGAACTATGTAAATAGGCCCACAAATCTCTGTAATGAAGGAGATAATACACTTTACAACCACAATGTCATTTGGCCATTCAAGAATATAAAAAATAATGTCCTCACTGCATAATGATGAATGTGATGTAAAATACACCACCACAAAAATTATTGCTGTAAAGTTTCACAAAATCACAGCAACTCATGAACGCTGTAATGAGCCATATAATTCGGCCCCTGAGTTTCCGTTATAAAAGAAATGGTACACCTCCAAAGCACAGTGTCACTTGGTTTTTCAAAAAGATATAACAATAATGTCCAAACTATATAATGTTCAATACAACGTTAGATACATCATCACAGTAATAAAAATTGTATGGCCTTCCATATAGAGTTCCTCAAAGCAGCAGCTTGAACCAAGAAGACATGGCGAGACGATGTTATAGCCACTTCTCCACTGTCTAATACTAGGCAATGATATCCATGAGCTGAAAAAGTACTTAGCAACCACTAGTTCACAGAGATATCAGGCAACTAGTCTAAAATCATGTGGTGCCTCCAATGAAAAAAAATCGCTGCACCATTCCAAAAATCAAAGTACGTTGCAAATGATGAAAAATTACTGCACCACCATAAACTTGCCCAAAATGCAATATAGAACCACAAACATAAGTCCCCCACAGCTGCTGCTTCATCAGAAACGCTGGTATAGAGGATGGAATAAATCCTAAATTCTCTAAATTAGAGAATAACGAATAATGACACCTCTAACAAATAGGAGCCAGCAATGGAAACCAAGGAACCAGGAGTCTGCAACAACCTTCCACTTGTACGGCAAGTGCAATGGCCCAACAAATAGAAAAATGCCAAATCCAATAAGGCCAGCACTCCAGTGAGAGGATGAAAAGACTTTCCCCCAGATTCAGCAAGCTTTGCACAGAGTGCAGGAATAGTGCAAGAGCTGCTGCATGCAATATGGGTGACGAGCGATCCAGGCTCGAGCTCCCTGGATGTGCACGAGAGCTTCTACACTATTCCTGCACGGACACCAATGCTATATGCTAATTACCTCATTTCCTTGTGAAAAACATGCAAATGAGGTGAAATAGCAATCCAGGAAGCAGGCAGTTGTCTGTGCAAGAATAGTGTAACTGAATACATTTCTGCAAATTATAAAATGGAGGCATGACAGCTTGAAAGAAAGCATGCATTATATTTGGTAGGCATGCCAATGGCCAAATATATGGCCATTGGCATGAAAAATAGTTTAAATTTCATAAAATAAAACTTTTATTTTTTTGGCCGATCTTGGCCATTTAAGTGTAGGGCAGTGGTGTGGAAACGGGATTGTGCCAAAAATAAAAAAAAGAATTATGAAAAAACAATTTTCAGGGAAATCTGCATTTTGCCATTATAGTCAATGGTATGCAGAATGAAATATCAGGAAACAGTGGTTACTAAGGGGAATGGCTCAGTGTGAGTGCAGTAACATTGGAGTAAGGCAGTGGGGTATGCAAATTAGGGAAATCTTACTGAATCACAAATTTCTTCTAAGTTCCAGACTGCACCTAACCATGTAGGTGCTCTAATATGGCCATATAAGCAGGAAAACTAAATGACGTCAAAAGGGGGTGTGTCATGCTTGCCAGGCCTGGCCTTTGGTCAGCTGGTGCCCTAGGCAAAAGGGATCCACAGCACCCTCCCACATCACCTGGTACCCCATCGTGGTCTACCTACACCATCCAGATTAGTTTTTTTTTCTTCCTTTTTCTCACAGTTTGTCTTACTCTTCAGTTTTTTCCTGTATTAATTCAACATATTTTAAAGAAACCATTTCATTACAAATAAATAAATAAATAAATAAATAAATAATACTGGAAACGTGCCCCTGATATAGCTGTGCCCTAGGCAGCTGCCTAGTTGGCCTATGCCTAAGGCCGGCTATGTTGCTTGCTGTAAGCACATTGGAGCTCTGTTGCCTGGGTTTGCGTGAAGCTAAGCAGAGCTAAGCGGGGGTATGTCCTACTTAGCTTAGTTGTGCTTAGCTAAGCATGTTCTTAGCCAGGGCAGACCATTTCCATTTCAGCAGTGTTTACACTCGCTGAACGGGTTTGCACAACACGTGCTGGGACTTAAACCAGAGAAAACTCACAGGAAATGGCAGCACTGTGTATATGTAAGCAACAGGGTGTGTCTGAGGCTGTATAGCCTTGTTTATCTCACTTAAACATGTGTGCATGGCACACACTGGAATTTAAACCACAAAAATTAAAAAAAAATACAGGAAATGGCAAGTGGAACAAGGAAAAAAAGGGAAATAGCAGAATAGAGGCACTCAAATACAAGTAATAGAGCTGGCATGTGGAATGTATCATACTCAGCCAATCACACGGCAGCATCTGTAGCACCACTATAAACTATGCAAACACCTTTCAGTCTGTTTTTTTCCCACAAACTCTACACCACTGGTGTACACAGATGGGGAAATTTTGCCTGACAAAACTAACAAAATGTTAGAGGCTGCTGTTGCTCTCATGCATCAGTATGTGGAAGAGGCTGAGGGTGGTGAAGAGGACAATGCTGACAACTGCCCTAGACTTATGAGGATGAGGAGAAGAATGTTCAGGCCAAGGGTAACCTACCAGGGTCTACATGATCTGGAGATATTAGAGCACTACAGGGTGGACAGGGACATACTGCAGCATATTGTGGAGCTGTGAGTGCCTCGCCTCACATCCAGAACACACAGAGGGGAACCCATCCCAGTGGATATCAAGGTAAGTGTAGCTCTAAGAATACTAGCTACAGGTACTTTCCAAAGAGCAACTGGGGATATCATGGGGGTCTCACAGGCGTCTGCATCCAGGATACTCCACCAGCTCCTGGATGCCATGCAAACACATGCCACGGCGGAGATTAAATTCCCCAGCACCCGTGAGGAGCTGACATGCAATAGGCATCTCTTCCACCATGTAGCAGAATACTCAGAGGTGCTGGGTGGCATAGACTGCACACACATCCACATCAAAGCACCACCTGGTGACTGAGGTAGGGTCTACATAAACTGCAAGGTGTACCAAGCCATCAACTGCCAAGTCATGTGTGATGCCCAGGGCATTATCATGAATGTGTGTGCTGGCTGCCCTGGAAGCTATTATGACTCCCACATCTAGCATCCTCACAGGTGTATCAGTGGTTTGCTAGGGGAGACATCCCATATGGCCATTTAGTGGGGGATGCTGGGCTACGTACTGAAGCTGTGGATGATGACACCCATCAGAAATGCACACACACCCACACATGAAAGCCATAATGAGGCACATGCACAAACCAGGATAATTTTTGGGATGCTCAAGTCATGGTTGTGCTGCTTTGACATATCCAGTGGAGCCTTGCAGTACTCTCCAGCCACATGTGCACTCATGGTCATAGTATGTGCCATGCTACACAATTTGATCCTGAGGAAACAACTGCAGCAGGAACAAAATGGAGAAGGGCCATACATCCCCCACCATTGCCAAGGCCTCCACAGGCACAGAGTGACTCAGAGGAGGAACATCCTGAGCCTGCCCTTTAGGCAAATGGAGGCATGCCCAGTATGCCCTGACCTTGGTAAAGAGGCAATGCATAGCACATACACTGGCACTGTAGGGTCCCAGGGACTGATCTGTCTCACTCTTTCTCTCTGACTCACACATGCAGTAAAATGTATGCCAAACATCAAGCCACCTATACCTGGTCATGTATAGGTAGTGTATAGTGTGCATCTGACATAGCCCTCAAGCACCACCCTCATAACAGCTGCAGGCACAAGGTAACCCAGTCTCTGTAACAAATTAAAATAAAGGGGTGGTATTTTCTGATAGCATATCTATGTTATTGATCAAGCATGTAAGGGAATGGGTTGGCTAACTGGGATAGCAGCAGACAACTGTGTGGGACAGCAGGATGTGCATCCCCAGTACTGCCCTATCCACATCATGTAGTACCACCCTAGTCAACAAATAGCACTGCAGTAGATGTGGTGAGCCAATTAACTGGGGAGTCATAGGTCACATGCATGGATGTCAAAGTGGGGGTCTCATACCCACCACCATCCCCACAAAGCAGATCAGCTGTAGACAACCATACAGAAATGCCTGGCAAAGGCCCCCACATGGCAACACCCATGAAATCCTCACCCACAGACCTTTACACAGTGATATCACAGCAGGTTTGGCAGTGGCAGTATGGCTTTGAAAGGTAAGAAGTCTGAAAATACAAATTTCTATGCCAGAACAATCTGACCTGTGGTTGATACTGTTATGCTTGTAGTCTGAAAGATAGGACACACCACCATGCTACATGGGACCAAAATGTTAAACAAATATCAGCACAGTCTGTGCAGATGTGTAATGTGTGCAGTCATGTCACCCCCATAGTCCCATAGAAATGCAGTAACATGTTCCTAGACTTAAGCAGCATCTAGCTGTCACTCAGACTGATGGCACAATAGTAACAGAAAACAGTTGTCAGTAACACCCTCAGTCAACTTACTGGTGCCATTCCAGGAGTATCTCCTGCTGGCAGCCTGGGAACATATGATCATCAGAATGCACTGCCCTGCTACAGATGGCCTGCATCTGTCAAACCTGGCCTACAGGCCTCTGGCAAATGCCTATGCCTCACCCACAGTGCCCTTTAGGGAGTGTCTTGGGGTCCACAGCACCAGCATAACACAGTCCACAAATTGCAAAGAAAGGCCATGCTGACAACTGCAAGGAGCAAACCTGCCTGCCTCAGGGAGCCAGAAATCGGGACAAAGCCATGAATAATGGGGTGATGAAGGTCCAAAGAGAAGGACACCTGTGAAATACTGCTCTGATCTTATAAACTTATAAAGTTGATGGAATGATTTGTAGTAGTGTGGAATATGTGATGGGTACAAAGTCTGAAACTGCAACGTCAACTGTCTGTAATATCTGACTTCAACACTGAGTGACTTGCAAAACACTTGTGCTGGAGAACCACATGTGTTTGGGTAACCAAGATATATGAATCATGGATGTGGACATTCTGTAATACTCTGTACAGTCGACAGGCAGGGGTCAGAATGTAAACATGGGAATGCACCCGCTGCAGACATGCCTAACCCTGGAAGATGGTGACATGTCTGCAGCCACAGAACCCTGGGCCACAGCCAGGGGGAGTAACACACTCCTCACTGATCACTCATCCTAGGCAACATCCTGGCCCAACATGTGGCCATCCAAGCAAAATGAGATGGGCCATACATGTATGTGTGACAAACACACACCTCCAGGCTGGTCAAACAGTCTGACACACACAAGACCCTCCAAGTGCAGTCAACCATTGAGGAGAGCCCATTGCAAAGTACTGGTAGCTATAGCCAAACATATCTGCCCAGGACATCCCACATATCTTATCCCCTACAGATATATTTGGAGTCTGCCTGTCACCCAGATCCTGTCTGATTTATATTACCCAACTGTGGACTGGAAATCAGACCAGGCCAGAACATAAATGCACAGAGATTCCACCATTGTAATATATCCCCAAGGTGCTGGATCATTCCCACAGCGGCAGCAGTCAATTGCTTGTAGGCACACCCCCTCAACAGGCTGGATAGTGCAAGAATGCATAGCATTTGTTCCATAAACCTTGTGTGTGCATCATCCATCCTGTATTCATAGGTTCATAGGTTCAAAGGTAGGTACTAGGCTATCTGCCCGAAGGCATTTATAAGTCTAGCCAGAATGTGTTGGCTTTTGCCACCCCCTTAGATTAGTTCCCTGTGCCTCTGTCCAGCAGAGCCACTGAAGTGATCCCCAAGATAAACTTTCTGTTTCCCATGCACTTGTCAAGATGTCTTTTGAAGAGTGTTAGCGAGGAGCTCTGCATAATGTAGATTGGGATCTTGTTCCAAAGCATGGGAAGTCTCTGGGACAGGAATCTATCCCTCCAGCACATCCTATTTATTGTTGTGGTGAGGTTTAGATCCCTAGAGCTTGTGGCTTGCGGGGATAAGGTTTTCTTTAGGTGGAGCATGTCCATCAATTCTGGGTTGGACATGGCCTTGTATGTCAGGCAGAGATCACCTCTGAGTAAGCGGTATGCAACTGAGTACAGCTGTAATTTCTTCAGTTGAGCTGCATAAGACATCTGTTTGAGGCCAGTGATCCTCTTGGTGAGGTACTTCTGTGGTCTTTCCAGCTGTTGCATCACTGTGATGATTTGAGGAGGTATGTCACCAGGTACTGAAACAGTACATGACAGTGTCAAATGCCATATATAACAAAACCAGCCCTGTAACTCTTGCAACCCATACATTACTGAGAGAAATTGTCATAATCACTATATGACCCATTGTCTCCACATTTTGATAGGCTATCTCCAGATATCCTGCACCAACAGGTTGACAGGTATGGCTGTAGCACAAAACAAACAGGACTGGAGTACAATAATCCTTGGAATGGAGTCCCACATGTACTATAGAAGGACACACTGGGCATGCTCATACACTCAGAGAAATGTCAGTAAGATCTAGGAATGAACAAGCTTTCCCCACCCAGTGCACTTTCCATTGCCCCACCTTAGCATGTCAGTAGGATCTTGGAATGAACAGGCCTTCCCCACCCAGTGCATTTCCCATTTCCCCACCTTAGCAGTCCTGAAGATGTCTGTCACCATAGCAGTCACTTTTGTTAGGCCCAGCCCCCATAAGCTCTGTGGCATATGTGATAACTGGATAACAAGACAGTACAAACAACTAGTGAGGTAGGAGGTCTAATCTCAGTCTTAATAAATGTAAATGTGTGTTTGTGTGTGTGTGTTCACAACTAAAAGCTTTTGGGTTCATACAAACCCAGTACACCTCCCCTTTCCTCACGTTAGCAGCCCTGCAGATATCAGTCATCTTAGAAGTGCCTACCTACAGGCCTCAGCCCCATAAGCACTGTGGCGCATGTGATAACTGCATAACATGATAGTACAAACAACTAGTTAGGTAGGAGTTCTAATCTCACTCCTGGAAAATTTTAGCGTGTGTGTGTGTGTGTGTGTGTGTGTGTGTGTGTGTGTGTGTGTGTGTGTGTGTTCATAACTAAAAGATTTTGGGTCCATTCAAACCTAGTACACCTCCCCTTCCTCCACTTTAGCAGTGCTGCACATATCAGTCATCTTAGAAGTGCCTTCCATCAGGCCTCATCCCCATAAACTATGTGGCATGTGTGGTAACTGCATAACAAGATAGTACAAATAACTAGTTAGGTAGGAGTTCTAATCTCAGTCCTGGCAAATGTAAAAGTGTGTGTGTGTGTGTGTGTGTGTGTGTGTGTGTGTGTGTGTGTGTGTGTGTGTGTGTGTGTGTGTGTGTGTTTCACAATTAAAAACTTTTGGGTCCATTCAAACCCAGTACACCTCCCCTACCCGCACTTTAGCAGTCCTGCAGATATCAGTCATCTTAGAAGTGCCTTCCATCAGGCCTCACCCCCATAAGCTCTGTGGCATGTGTGATAACTGCATAACAAGATAGTACATATAACTAGTTAGACCTTGCACACCTCATCATGAAGGGATTCACATCCAGATCTAAGGAGGTCATTGTACCCCTATATTCCTCCCTCATCAGACCCATGATTGAGTACAATGCCCCATTTGGTATGTACCTCACCCGGCATTTGCAACAGCTGGAGAGACCACAAACGTACCTCACCAAGAGGATCAAGGGTCTCCAACATATGTCTTATTCTGCCAGACTAAAGAAACTTCAGCTTTATTCAGTAGCATACCGTCTGCTCAGAGGTGATCTCTGCCTGATGTACAAGGCCATGTTAAATCAGGATCTGATGGACATGCTCCACCTCAAAAGATCCAAATCCATAAGGACCATGAGAGCTAAAGACTTAAACCTCGGCACAAGTATGAATAGGACATGCTGGAGGGATAGATTCATAACCCAGAGGCTTCCCATGCTTTGGAACAAGATCCCAGTTCGTATTAGGCAGAGACCCTCACTGACTCTCTTCAAGAGAAATCTTGATGAGTGGATGGGAGATCGTAAGTTTACCCCAGGGGTCACATCTGTGTCACTGCTAGACAGGGGCACAGGAAACTAATTCTATTATATAAGGGGACCTTCATTGTGTCACTACTAGACAGAAGCACAGTATTTTAAACGTATTCTGTACATTTTTGTACCATTTCATGGGGTGGCAAAAGCCACATCACTATGGCTAGGCTTACAAATGCCCCAGGGCAGATAGCCTAGTACTATACTATGAAACTATGAAACTAGGAGTTCTAATCTCAGTCCTGGGAAATGTAAAAGTGTGTGTGTGTGTTTTCACAATTAAAACCTTTTTGGTCCATTCAAACCCAGTACACCCCGCTTTCCTTACTTTAATAGTCCTGCAGGTATCAGTCTTTAAATGCCTTCTGTCAGACCTCAGCCCCATAAAGCTCTGTGGCAAGTGCAATAACTGCATAACAAGATAGTACAAATTACTAGTTAGGTAGAAGTTCTAATCTCAGTCCTGGCAAATGTAAAACTGTGTGTGTGTGTGTGTGTGTGTGTGTGTGTGTGTGTGTGTGTTCACAACTAAAAGCTTTTGGGTCAATACAAACCCAGTACACCTCCCCTTTCCACACTTTAGCAGCCCTGCAGATAGCAGTCATCTTATAAGTATCTTCTTACAGGCCTCAGCCCCATAAGCTCTGTGGTGTGTGTGATAACTGCATAACAAAAAAGTACAAATAACTTGTTAGGTAGGAGTTCTAATCTCAGTCCTGGTAAATGTAAGTGTGTGTGTGTGTGTGTGTGTGTGTGTGTGTGTGTGTGTGTGTGTGTGTGTGTGTGTTTTCACAGCTAAAAGCTTTTGGGTTTTTGGGTCCATTCAAACCCAGTACACCTCCCCTTCCCCCACTTTAGCAGTCCTGCAGATATCAGTCATCTTAGAAATGCATAACAAAATAGTGCAAATAACTAGTTAGGTAGGAGTTCTAATCTCAATCCTGGCAAATGTAAAACTGTGTGTGTGTGTGTGTGTGTGTGTGTGTGTGTGTGTGTGTGTGTGTGTGTGTGTGTGTGTGTGTGTGTGTGTGTGTAAGACTGAGGGAGTTGTGTATTTGTTTATATGAAACAGTTTTATGCCATTCCCACCGACGACACTTCATAGTTCCCCACTTTATCAGTCCAAATGATGTCAGTCTCTTATCAGCAACCTTGGCCAGCTGTCAGCTCTGAAAGCTCAGTAGTGCATGTGATAAATGCTTAACACTATAGTACAAATGACTAGTTTGGCGGGGGTTCTACTCTTCCTGCAAATGTATGTGTGGGTATGTATGTTTGTAAGTAGTAGTATTTTGATATATTTCCCACCCACTGCCTTACTTTATCAGTCCTGCTGATTTCATTCCCCATATCAGCACCTTTGGCCAACTCTCAGCGCAGTTAGCTCTGTAGCACATGTTTTAACTGTGTAACACTATGATACAAATCACTAGTTAGGTAGGGATTCTACTCTCACATCTGGCAAGTGTATGTGTGTCTGTTTGTAGGACAAAGCATTTTGATAGGTTAAACACCCACTGCACTACTTTATCAGTCCTGTTGATGTCATTCCCTTCATAGGTTCACAAGTGTGTAGTAGGTAATGGCCCAGGAGCCTTAACAAGCCTAGCACATAGAAGGGCCCTGCCATTGTGCCATCCAATGTTACATCCCAGTGTCTGTATCAGGTATAGCTACTGCAGTGATCCTTGGCTTGAACTGTCTATTACCCATCCATCATCAAGTTTCTCTGGAACCGGGTCAGCTAGGTGCTCTGCACATCATGTATGGGAAATGCATTCCAGAGCATGTGCAGCCTCTTGCTGAGGGACCTGTCCCACCAGCATGTTGTGGTGATTGTGGTACTGAGGTAGAGGTTTCTACAGTGTGTGGTGTGGATGGATTTATATGTAGCATTCCTAAACCAGCTGGGTCAGATATGGCTTTGTAAGTCAAGCACAGATAGCTGCTAATTAGGTGATATGACACAGAGAAAAGCTTGGGTCTGCTGAGTCTGTCTGTGTAAGATGTGTGTTTAATGCCTAGGAACCCCTTTGTGATGTGCTTCTGTGGCTTCCCCAGCTGTAGCAGGTGTCTAGAGAGGTACATGGTAAATGGGCTATAATACTTGGTCTATTGAGGGAATAGTAGACAGAGATCATTACCTCTGTCTTCCTGGATACAAAACCCTTGGTAATGCAATGTGCCATATAGAATGACTTCCTGACCACAGTGGCAATGTGGTGCTTGAAGGAAAAGTTGCTGCCAACCTGTGTCCTTGGATCTACTATAATGCATACAGTTTTTATTGGACTCCCATTGGTGTGGTACTTACTGGGAACTGAGTGTTTTACCAAGGGGGATGATGATGCATATTGTGGTGTCAAGCTTCTGGGCATGGTTTCCACACCACTCGGTGATCTCAGTGAGGCCTTTCTGTGGGATGTGTGCATCACTTGTGGAGTCAATGATCGCTCCCAGATTGCAGTCCTCTGTGAACTTGGTCAGCCAGGGTTCCTCTTTGTTGGGCTGGACTCCTGAGAAGTAGATGCTGGACAGGGCACTACCCAGTACTGATCCCTGTGGAACTCCACTTGTGACTGCTTACCATTCTGACCTGGAGTTTACCACTGTCATACTTGTGTGTTCTGTGAACCAATTTGCAAAACAAACAATGATATATGGGTTGATGCCTAGTTTGTGGGGTTTATCAATAATCCCTCACTGAGGGATGGTAACACAAGCTTTGGACAGATTAATGTAGGCTGTATGCAGTGCCTTACTATCATACACAGCCCTGGTGACTCAGTGAAATACGTCAACCAGGTTCAGCAGGCATGATCTGCTATTCATAAAGCCAAACTGTGTGGGTCCAGAGTTAGGAGATCACCTATATCTTGGTCAATCAGGTCCCTGATGATGCGGTCCATACCCCTACATAGTAGACTTATCAGGCTAAGGGGCCAATAATCCCCAGGATCTGTAGATGCTACCAATTTATGGAGAGGGATGACTGTAGCAGTGTGCCATGTTTGAGGGACAAAGCTTGAGTTGAGGCTGTGACTGACCAGGGCACACAGATTTGGTCCAAGGTCACTTTGTATGTCATGTAGAACACAACCATGGATATGTTGGTGTCCCATGGAAGCTGTATTCTTGCCTATGGACAATGCAGGTCTAACCTGGCCTGCAGTACTGCTGGGTACCTGCCATTGTGATTGCACACTTGTGGGGGGAGAGAGGGGTAAAGCTGGCACTGAATGTGTTGCCAAGACTGTGGCTAATATCTGTTGTCTCAAGATAGGTATTAGCATTGTGCAGTAACTCACAGCATTTTTGTTTAATGCTGTGGAGTTTGTTGATGTAACTATCAAAGGTGTTTGTGATTGTTGTCAGTGTCTGCTGCATGTCTGCCTTCATAGATGCCTGTAGGGGATTCCATGAGGGATCCCAAGTTGTGTTTGAGGCTAATAAGCGAGTTCAACATTCATGGGACACCACCTTTTTCTGCAACAGTGTCCTCCTTCTGTTGTACACTTTAGTAATGGCAGGGGACCATCACATTGTCTCCCAGTGTTTGGACGACAGTGTCTGGGTTCTGTTGGCTATGGCTAGTTCCATGCATTAATGTACCTGTTTGTACAGTGCTTATGTGTATGATTTGACAGTCATGCAGCTATCTCCAATTGCCATGGGTGCAGTGAAGTCATCCATCCCTATTTTTATGGCTGCAAAGTCAGCTTTGGAAAGGTTTTGCAAGGTGGTTACCTTTGTGAGGGGTGTGGCTGACATGTTGAGTTCCATGTTGATTACAGCCTGTGTGGACCTCACTAGGTAGGGATTGACATTTGTGGATGAGCAACAGTCCCATATTCAAGTAGTCAACACAGGTCAAGGTTGTTGCATCCCCTAATGGGGGTCAGTATGAGCTGGTTGAGGGCATTGGAAATGATGAATCCCAGGAAATGTTGGGCCACTGTACTGGCACTTGGCTACTTTCCCCAGGTGATGGAAGGGTAGTTGAAGTCTCATACTATGTCAGTGTTGTGTTGGACCTTCATAGATGGCAGTGTGTTGAGGAATGTGCATTGACAGTCTAGGGACATAGATGTGGACCCATAGCAGGCTATGGTCTGGACTGCACTATTACCCCAAGTCAGTTGTACCAGAAGTATCTCTAATGCATTATGCTGGGATACTAGTCTGGAGGTGTTCCTATCCATAAGGAATATGGAGACTACACCACCTGTGGAGGTGTGGTGCAGTCCATGTTTGAGGGCTAACAGCTGTGGAATGCATTATAGCCTGATACTGCAGGGCTGCTGTCTGCTGTTGTGAACCACTTCTCCATTACAGCAGAAATGTTAATGTGTGCTTTGAGTGACTACATCCTGACAGTTAGATGTCTACTGTTGAGCAGCATGACAGTCAGATTGCATACATGTCTAGCTATTATAGTGGTAATTGCATTAGGATTACTGCCTAATAAGGCATTATAGGGGTAGCAAGACACTTAGCCAGTACCTGGAAACCCAGCGCTGACAGATGTAGGACATCCGTGGCAAGTCATTGAGTTCTGTCAATCATGTCATCCCAAGAAAAGAGATACTGGATCCCCTTAGAATGGCACAAAACATATGAGCCAATGTTGCACTCAATCATCTGTTGATAGTACTGCAGCATCATTCTGGGTGATGGCAGTATACTGTTCAAGGCTACTGTCACACCTGCCTGGACCACATAATTAGAGAGTTCAACCATGTTTCTTGTCATGTAGTCCAGGGAGGTGTGTCCCAGGTCATTCACACCCACATGGATACAGAATGATGCTCGTAGTTGTGGAGTGCCTTGACTGGCTGGGTCATGTGTTGCATGCTACATTTGATAGATATTTGGCTGTTGCCTGCTCCATATTCAACTTAGTGAGTGGGATATGTGTGTGCCTCAGTACTGAGTTACCCATGATCACTGTATTGTGCAAGGTTGTTTGCCTTAGAAGCTTAGGTTGAGGGGCACATTGTGTCGGTTAAATATGTATCCCTTGGCATGTGCCATGTTGTGGTGTCTAAGTGGGTGTCTGTCTTGCTGGTCTGCTGTTTGGGTAAATGTCCATTGAGTGCCTCTGTGAAGGTGGGTGTGTGGCTTTTCACTATATGTCATGGCTGTCAAAGTGGGTGTAATGGTGAGCTGTGTGTTCCACATGGTGTGGTGCTGGTGTTGATATTATCCTCTTGATCTGCTAGTCTAGTCTTTGCTGGAGAGTGCATATATCCACAGTGAGTGATATACGGGTAACTCTCACAGGTCTGAGTGTTTGGAGTTTAGAGGGCAAGGTTGTCTGTGTACATGAGACAGTAGCAACAGTGCCTCAGAATGGACAAGTGCACCAAGTTAATAGAAGAAAGCACAGAAGACTGCCCTCCAATCATGCCAGGAGGGGTGGACATAACTAGTAAGTACTGGGGCTACTTCTGTGATGAACGAGTACTGCTGATGGCTCCCAGGAGTGCCACACTTATTGATATAATAACCTGGTGAAACTGCCAAGCCATGATGCTATTTGAAGTACAAGACAGAAAGAACTAGCACAATATAAGAGTGGAACTGAAGGTAGACTTTCTGCCACCTGTAATACTTTACCTCAGCTGTGCATTTATCAACAACTTTGGCCATTTGAAAGTTCAGTAAGCTCTGTAGCACGTGCGGTAACTGCGTAACACTATAGTAGACATAACTAGATAGTCAGGAGTTCTAATCCCAATACTGGCAAGTGTGTGTGTGTGTGTGTGTGTGTGTGTGTGTGTGTGTGTGTGTGTGTGTGTGTGTGTCTGTGTGAATCATGTACTGTCTGGCTTATACCATTTTTGATTTGTGTACTACACTTCCCACTTCACCTCACCACAATCTAGTAGTCCTGTTGATGTCATCCACCTTAGAAGTACCTTTGGACTAGGTGAAAATGTATAAGCTCTGTGGTGCATCTGATAACTGCGTAGCACTGTAGTCAAAATAACTAGATAGGCAGGAGTTCTAATCCCAATACTGGCAACTGTTTATGTGTGTGTGTGTGTTTGTGTGAGGATCATATCTTGTGTTGCTTATACCATTTTGATGTGTGTACCATACATGTCTGGTGACCACCTCTCGCTGCCATTACTTTATATAGTGTAGTAACAGCATCTGCCTCACATGCAGCAAGTTAAACCATTTTACAGTCCTCTGTACAGATGTGTCTGGAATATCCAGATGTTTGCAACCTATACGTGGTCAAAAGTGGTCTCTGTGCCTTAACAATGCCCATGTATGTGATATTGTAGCCAGATAGGCCACAGTGAGTGTACTGACACATATGGCTTTATCAGGTATCATACCTGACTGAAACATCATGCTGATACGTCCACCACCCTCACAGGTGGCCAGCCTTGTAGGTGCAATACATGAGTCCAGATGCTTGGTTTTACAAGTGAACTGTTCATGTTATGGGTCACGTTAAAGGTTGGAAGAGGTGTGGACTGACATATTGTGGTTCTAATTTGTATGTATCAGGAACACCTTGCATCTTAACAGGGGTGTGTACACAATTTATATACACTGTATACCACTAATGTGTCACACATGTTCCTATCTTAGGCCGTTTGTCCAGCCCATTTTGCTAGCTTCTGTCCAGACATCTTGGCACTAACAAGTTGTGAGGTATGCTACAGGAATGTAGAGTTCATGTCAGATAGCCCCGAGTGATGACCACTGTGACACAATGCTAGCTGCACTCCACCACAACTGAACATGCACATAAAGCAATATAGCTATTACATAAAGCAATATAGCTATTACTGATAGTTGTGTGCATGGTAAATTGCATGCCTTCACATGCCTAGGGTATTTCCAGGCAACAACAGAACAATATTATGCTCACCACCTTCAGACAGCTATCCCATATGCAGACCAGAGGGTCCTAGGTAGTTGTGAGAGGGAGGTACTGTCAGCAGACTCAAATGTGGCCTTGGTATAGGATAGATGCAGCATGTCTGCGCATTTACAGTACTAACCCCAATAATACACAATGTTCTGTCCTCACCATAGATGTACACCTCTGTGCATTAGAAAACTACATCCACAACTGCAGTTGGACCTAACACATGGATGTAGATACAATACAGATACATGTATATCTGATACATTAGTGTACTAATCCCCACTGGGCCCTTACCTGCACACTCCCTGTCCATTGTGTGGGTGCCACCCACCTCCAGCATGTTGACCTCTGTACCCTGGTGTTGTACTGGGGTGTGTGCCCCAAGGTTGACGGAGGGTCATATGCTACACAACCTGGTTGTGTGATGGATGACAAAGAGAAATTTGAAGTCATTTGTATGATGTGGTGATGACTGTACCCAAGGCTGACAGAGTGGTCATTGCAGCAGATGTCAGTAGGCATGTTGGTGAAGGGAACAGAGGACCTGTGGAAGTGATAGGTATGCATGGTATTAAAAGGAATGCAGATGATGAGATGGTAGTGGGGTTTGCGAAACAGATGGACATGGCTGTGGTGAATATGTACTATAACATGAGGGAGGAGTATAGGTTGAGTTACAAGACTATAGTAAGATGCACACATGTGGAATATATCCAATGTAGGAGGGTCAGTTTGAAGGAGATTGTAGAGTGTAAAGTAGTGATGGGGAAAGTGTATTTAGGCAGCATATAATGCTGGTCTTCAGGATGGTGTTGGTGATCAAGAAGAAGGGGAATGTGAGTTCAGCAGCAAGGGTCACATGGTGTGAACTGGAACAGAGTGATTGTGAGGTGGAGTTCAAGGAAGTATTAAGATAGACACTGGGTGGCACTGTCAATTTACCACATATCTGGTGAAGTACAGCAGAGCTACTAAGGGAGACAGCAAGAAAGCTGCATGGTGTGACATGTCAATGGAGGAAGTAGTACAAAGAGACCTGGTGGTGGACTGAGGAAGTACAAGACAGTATCCAGAGAAAGAGGATGGGGAAGAAGTGAGACTGTCAGAGAGATGAGGAAAGTAGACAGGAGTGTGAGGAGATGAGGGACATGGCAAAGAGAGATGTGGCAAAGGCTAAGGATGAGGCATATGAAGAGTTTATGACAGTTTGTGAATTACTGGATGGTTATGTTTCTCTTTTCCATGTTCAGTCATGTTAGTTGTTTTACTAAGAAGTTGTTGTATGTCTAGCCATTGTGTATGGCCTATCATGATTTGTAGCAGTGTGCTGTTCACTTATTTATTTGGACTGTGGGGGGGCAGATGTGAGTGTCATGGGTACTTTTGTATCTAACTGTGCATGCTGCCCCAGTTATGTGTGGTCTATCAGCAGCATAAGTTTGTATGGGCATTTTGAGACATGTATGCAGATATATTCTGAGACGTATGCATATATATATATATATATATATATATATATATATGTATATATATATATATATATATATATATAGATATATATATATATATATATATATATATATATACACACACACACACACACACACACACACACACACACACACACACACCTTAGTATTTATTGGAAATACATCTATATATTGTTATACACATATAGGTATCTCCATACATATCTATTTCTCTCTCTGTGTTTATGTTTCTTTTCAGATATATATGTTTGTAGATACCAGTCCTTATATATTTGTAGATACCAGTACTTTCTAATTGCACAGTGTCTCTTTCCTATTGTAAACTGGCTGTAAAGTAGAATATGTTTGAGAAAACATCCTAAAATTATACATCTGAGATGGCTTACTGGTAACTTGCTTGGGCTATGGTGTGTAGGGTTCTGGGTTTATGACCTGCAAGAGCTGTTTATTTTGTTGCTAGGCAGAACAAGGACTGTTGGGTACAGAGTGATTAAGGCAGTTTTGAGCAGATTTAAGCGTGTTTGTGTGGGTTTGCGTGACGGTAAGCAGTGCTAATGTACGGTTGATTGAATAGGCACTTACACCGTGTGGGCTTCGTTTACCAGTGCGCATATCTGCTTAGCATTTACATTTAAGCAATGCTTAAGCCTGCTAAGCATAGCTCTGCCCAGGTAACCATTGATCACATTCCAGTCTGATAAAATAGCAGGGTAATGCCATATTTAATAAGTGTATTTAAATTACTGTACATAACATGCTTCTATGTGCTGTCATTACAGTAGCAAGGGGTGTGACTATAATGTATGGGACACCTGGGTATATATGGATAGTACCACATTTTTTTTTCTTTGTGTTTGTTTTATATATGGGTAGTATCCCAGGTTATATGCAGTCACACTTACATGTTACACCAGCTACAGTGCATTGGTTGACAAAAATAGTTTAAAGCATATTGTATCATTACATTAGTACTTTTAACAGTGCTTTTCCATGTAAAACTAGATTGCAGATTGTAGTACTAGAACCATATACACCTGTATGCAAAGTTGAGACTCTGACTACTGACTATCTTGTTCTTGGTGTTTGAGCTGTATGTTTTTATGTATCTCCTATTGGATATTGATATGATATTTTGATATTAACTGTAGACTACTATGTTTCTTGGACATGTTATTGAGGACTGCTATCATTTAAAAATGGCATACCTTTCAGTTTCAGACTTCTGTCTTTCAAAACATTTATTCTAATGCATAACCTGTTGGCTGTCTACTTTCTGTCTGTTCTCTGTACAGATGTGCAGATGTCAGGTATTGCTAAGGCCATACCACTATGTTAGTGGCCATATAGTATTGTGCTGTGGGCCTGGACACTGCTGCTAGTTCCGACATATGGGACATTCCTTAATGTGGGCCTTGTCCATTTTCCTTGCCTGTGTGAGGGACATTACAGAGGTGGTGGGCTACAGATTCACATACAGTAGGTGGCAATATGTCACAGGACAAGACATGTTGAGACAGCCAAACAACGTGGGGGACATACCCCCAGATCTGTGAGCAGATTCTATGTCATCCGTGCTGTTATACACATGGTGGATTGATAGATTGACAGGGTTTATGTGGACATGCATTTAATGAGTGACTTCACAACTGACAGTGATATGTCTTTGACATATCTCTCCACTGGTATGCTGTCCACAGACTGGCCACATGTTTGCCTGTTATATTTTGTCTGTTCCCCAGACATTTGGTGTCCTTTGTAAATCAGTCGTGGACTTTGGGGAATGCAGTCAGTAAATACTCACATGTATTGTATTACCAATGCCATATTCCTCATAAAGGATATATTACAACATCTGCAACTGTCTCAATGTATGACAGCAATATGTCCAATCTACCTCAGTGTTTGTGCCTCTGTCCCCAAATTATGTCAGGCTTTGTCCAGATGTCAGTGAGGCACAGACATATGTATTATCATTATTTCTTGCCTTCATTCCTGCTACCATCCCAGTGATGTAGTAGACCCACAGACATGGCAGGAAAGAGGCCATAGATATGAGTCTTGAGCCTGTACATTCTGAGGTGAACTGCACATGTGAGAGGCCTGTGTATGTCTGGCCATTTTTAACAGACTGTCATAATTGTGTACACATGTCATGTGTACATGTTATTTGGTTTGTGTATGGAAGGGGTGGATGTAAGTGTTATGGCTCCTTCTTTATCTGACTGTGTATGGTGCTCCAGTTTCTGCTGATCTCTTGGCTGTATGTGTTTGTAGGGGCAGACTGAGACATATCCTGTACCAAGGTCAGGATTCATATTACACTGAGATTTGGGACTGTATTTGTAGGGCTAGTGTGTGAGTGGCAAACAATGATGTATTTGTTCACACAGTCCATATACTCTACTGTTCACTTGACTTACTGGTATGTGACTATGACTGTGGTGATATTGGCTGTGGGTATGCATTTGCATACTGGTGTCTGTTTGTCAGTGCTGTTACATCCCTGTAGTGCCTGATATATTTGCAAATATATGTGTAATTACCCATAGCAGATTTCCTAATTCAATTACTTGTGCTATTTCACTAAATATATGTTACAGCACACAGGAGAGTGTTACTACAGCAACTGTGTTAGCTTATCTACGCCAATACTTCAGATACAGCCCAATTTTCATGGCTTCCACCCACCACTTTGTCAGCCTTGGTCTGGATTCATTGCAGTAAGGGGTTCTGACCATACCTGTCAACTGGCTGGATTGTTTGAGGATGTCCAGGTTTATTGCTCATATTTCTGGTCTGTTTTACAGATTATTCTCATTTTTCTGGTAAATCACTCTGATGATATGATTATCAGAAAATGAGGACATACATTTCATTTACCTACCTCACATCTATCAGAATATGTATGCTGAAATAGACTGTGTTACTCTGTCAAGAAGAGTACAGGGGACAATGACCTCTTCCTTCCTTGATGCTAATGCATTAATGCTGAGATGTGCCACATAGAAGGACTTTCTGACCACAGTGGCAATGTGGTGGACAAAAGAGACAATGTGTACCCAGATCTCTTGTAACACCTTCTTTGTTCAGGGGACTACCATTGATGTGGTAATTCATGGGAACAGGGTTTTCTCCAAAGGGGATGACAACACATTTTATGACATTGAGCTTAAGGCCATGGCTCTGACACCAGTCACTGGTCTCAGTGAGGCCTTTCAGTAGGATGCTAACATCACTTGGGTAGTTAATAATAGCTCCCAACTTGCAATTGTTCATAGGTTCATAGGTGTATACTAGGCTAGTGGTCCTGGAGCCTTTACACGCCTAGCCCATAGGATTACCCTGGCATCATCCCACCCACCTTAGTTCCCAGTGCTTCTGTCAAGTAGAGCCACTGGAGTTATCCCCGGGGTGAATTTTATATTTCCCATCCACTCATCAAGATTTCTCTTGAAGAGGGCCAGTGAGGCGCTCAGCTTGACATGCATGGGAAGTCTGTTCCATAACATGGGCAGTCTCTGGGTTATGAACCTGTCCCTCCAGCTTGTTCTGTTGATTGTGGTAATGAGGTTGAGGTCTCTGGAGTGTGTAGTGCGGAGGGATTGGGATTTCTTTAGATGTAGCATTTCTAACAGAGTTGGGTCAGACATGGCTTTGTAAGTCAAGCAGAGATAGCCTCTAAGTAGGCAATATGAGACAGAGAATAGTTGGAGTTTTTTGAGTCTGTCCATATAGGACAAGTGTTTAAGGCCAAAGATCCTCTTTGTGTGGTATTTTTGTGGCCTCTTCAGTTGTTGCAGATGTCTAGTGAGGTACATGCCAAATGGGGCATTGTGCTCGATGATTGACCTAATGAGGGAAGAGTAAAGGGAGACAATGACCTTTTTCTTCCTGGATGCAAAACCCTTAGTAATGAGATGTGCCACATAGAAGGACTTTCTGACCACATGGGCAATGTGGTATTTAAAAGAGAGGTTTCTGTCAACCTGTGTTCCCGGATCTCTTATGATGCCTTCTGTGTCCAGTGGACTACCATTGATGCGATAATTCACGGGAACTGGGTTTTTCCCAAAGGGGATGACAACACATTTTTTTTGCTTGAGCTTAAGGCCATGGTTCTGACACCAGTCATTGGTCTCAGTGAGGCCTTTCTGCAGCATGTCAGTATCACTTGGGGACTTAATTATGGGTCCCAACTTGCAATCATCCGTGAGCTTTGTCAGCCAGAGTCCCTTTGTGTTGACATGGACTTCAGAGAAGTAGATACCAAACAGGAGAGGACCCAGGACCGAACCCTGTGGGACTCCACTCATGACTGGTCAACAGTCTGACTTGGAGTCAGCTGCTTTCACACTGTGTGTTCTATCTAGCTGTGAGCCAGTTTGAAACCCACCTAGTGATATAGGGGTTGATGCCTAGCTTAGTGAGTTTTTCTATGATTCCTGAGTGGGGAATGGTATCAAAGGCCTTGGCCAGATCGAGGTAGGCTGTATGAACCACCTTGCCTTCATCCACAGCTCTTGTGACTGACTCAAAGAAGTTGATCAGGTTGAACAGGCATGATCTACCCTTCACAAAACCAAACGGTGTAGGATCCAGAGTATGGAGGTTCCCTATATATTTGTTTATTAGGTCCTTGATGATGTGTTCCACAGCTTTGCATATCAGACTTGTCAGGCTAATGGGACGATAGTTCCCAGGGTCTGTAGTCACTCCTCCTTTATGGAGAGGGATGACTGTAGCAGCACGCCAATCAGAAGGGACAAAGCCTGAGGTGAGGCTGTGACTGAACAGGGCACACAGGTGAGGTGTCAGTTCACTCTGTAGTTCATGTAGAACATAGCCAGAGATATTGTCAGGTGCCATAGAAGTTGTATTCTTGGCCTTGGACAGTGGTGTTTTAACCTGTGCAGCAGTAATACTGGGTGCCTGGCAATCTACTGATATTGTGATTGGCCTTTGGTGGGGGAGAGAGGGGTAAAGTTGGCACTGAATCTGTCAGCCAGTATATTGGCAATATCTGTTGGCTTGGTATAGGAGGTGTCATTGTACAACAGCTCCGAGCAAATCTGGGTATTGCCATGGAGATTCTTTACATAACTATAGAAGGCCTTGTGGTTATCTTTACTATCTGCTGCAATTCTGTTTTCATAGCTAGCTTTAGAGGATTTGATGAGGAATCTTAACTTTTTGTTGAGGCTGATGAGGGAGTTTTTCCAGTCTTGGGACTTCACCTTATTTCTCATCAGTTTCCTCCTTCTGTTGTAGAGTTTGTTTATGGCAGGGGACCACCAGATTGGCTTCCGTTTTTTGGAGGAGAGCATCTTGGTTCTTTTCTCTTGAACTCCCAGCTAGGATTCACCTCTTTGCCCTCCCCCACTGAGCCGGTAACGTGGTAGTGCTGCTCGTTTCACCCTGGCACTCCTCTGCTAAGGGTCCATCTCTACCTGCTGAATTACACAGTATCCTGCATAAAGCCAAGTTGGCCCACCTGGACTTTCTCCTGCTCACTAATTTTGGGGTTCCCGAAAGAAATCTTCAGTGTGGAATCCCATACCTATATTGCTCTCTATAAATCACTCCTCTCCTAAGGGTCCATCTCTACCTCCTGAATTACACAGTCTCCTGCGTAAAGCCAAGTTGGCCCACCTGGACTTTCTCCTGCTCACTAATTTTGGGGTTCCCGAAAGAAATCCTCAGTGCGGAATACCATACCTATATTGCTCTCTATAAATGTATGTACAATCACTACAAACTTAATTATCAAATTACCTCATTTGCCAGCCTGTCCCTCAGTGTGTGTGACTCAGCAGCCTACCACAGACCTTAAAGATCGCCCTGTAATCTCTTTACATCTAGCCTCTCACCTCCAAATTCAAACCCCTCCGATGTCTTACCTCCACTCTTCACTCCTCACCTCTACTTTTTCTTTCCTCTTTCCCCAGTCTCTTAGTCATCCTGCCCCACTCTATTTTTTCCCTTTTGCCTCTCTAGCTACATACTCTACACTCACCACTAGGTGGCAGCACTTTCCCACCTTGCTTGCTCATAACTTATTCTAAACTTTAAACTCTCTCTTCTCCTGCTTATTTTCTTTTTCTTTCCTTCCTTTGTCTTTCCTCATTTCTCCCTCTCCACTTCAGCTCCCAGTTTCCTGTAACGCTTACTATCCCATACCTCTACTCCTCTCTCCCTCTATCTTGATATTACTCCCCCTTAGAGTTGTTCTAGTCCACTCCAATTCTACCCAGCTTTACTGTATTTTGTTTTTTCCACTTACCCCAGCTCTTACTTGCAGTGGCTGATACTTTTTCAGCTGGACTCTTCTGCTCTGTTGTATCCCACTCCGTTCGCCCTGCGGGCTCACTCCGCTCCTCTACCTTGCCCCCAAATCTCACCTGCCCCTGGTGCTCCTGCATTTATTGCCATCCCATACTCTTTCCCCTCACCCAATCCATCAGCAACAGAACCCCTCCCTCTCCACTAGCACTAACCTACACCCCTCCCCCACTCACCCTGCCCTGCCTACTTCACTGTAACCTCCATATTCCTACCCCACCTAAACAATCTCCAAACACATAATGTCTTTCTACACCACCACAATTCTTACCCCTACTACACTCCTACTCCTACTACTTCTTCCTCTATACCATATCACATATTATACACACCTCCATATATACCCCTCTCCTCCACCTCCTCTCCCTAGCTTCCCAAACCACTTCAACAACATCTCTGCCTCCCTGACCACTATCCACTCCACCTCTCTATTAACTTTAAAACTCTTCCAAATCCCCTCAAATTTCTACAAACCTAAACCCACATCTCACCCCCCATCCCTAGCCAAACTAAATCCTAAAAAATGCACTCATCTCTTCTCATACCTCTTCTTAGCAGGCGACATTCATCCTAACCCAGGACCTAACACCTCTCAAACTAATAACCATAATTTTAACAGCAAACCTCTTCATAAAGACCTGAAATTCCTCACTATCAATGCCCAAAGCCTAACTAATAAAATTACCCTGCTTCATGCCTGGATCAACCATAACTCACCAGACATAGTAGCCATCTCTGAAACCTGGCTAAAACCACATATAACTGACTCTGAATTCCTTCCCCCGGATTTCACTGCCTCCGATCAGACCGCCTAAATAAAAGCGGTGGTAGAGTAGCACTAATTTACTCTAACCTTTTATCTATTACTCCCTTCCCTAATCCTATCCCATCCTTTAACAACGCTGAACTAGTGATTGGCATGCTAAAATTAAATAACCAAAAAAGTATCTGTATCGTCTCCCTTTATATTCCCCCTGGCAATAACACCAACACCTTAGAAGACATCCTCTCCTGGACATGCACTAATATAAAACAAGAAACTTACATAATGGGAGACGTGAATATAGACTGGCAAAAAATCATAGACCCCAATCCCACCATATCTATTAATCTCTTCAACTTTACTCAACTTATTCATAGCATCACCAGGCCCAGCAAGACCAACCACCTAGGCTCTATCCTAGACTGGATACTAGTCTCCCACCCAAATAAAACCACTATATCTGGTGTGACTCCCGATCCATTAGGAGACCACCTCCCTCCTTTCACCCACAGAGTCACCTCCTCTTCCCCATACTCCCACCACTTCGTACAAACCCATAACTTAACTAACTTTAACCCCTGTACCTTCTGTGACTCCCTAAAGCTTATAAACTGGAACCCACTAAAAACCTTACCTCTAGACAAAGCCGTACACTTCTTTAACTCTACATTCCTTTCTATCCTAAACTCCCTAGCTCCAACTCGAACCAAAAGAGTTAAAGCAAAAACAGCCCCTTGGCTTACAAAAGCCACCAAGAAAACTATGAAAGAAAGTGACAAATCTTGGAAAAGCTATCACCAGCATAAACAACCTGAGCTGTTACTAAAATACAAACAGTTGCGAAACCTAGCCAAAAAACAAGCCATCAAAGACAAAAAATCCTATTACAACCACCTCCAAATAAATCTTACAAAAAACCCCAAACAATTCTGGACTCCATAAACTCCCTCCTCAAGCCTGGCACTACAAATAACCCTTGTCCTGACACTAGCAAATCTGACCAAGAAATCGCCAAACTATTTAATACATTCTTCACCTCTTCCATTGCTGAACTGACCAAAACCTTCCCCAATAACCTCCCCCTACCCACCACATCCCCAACTTCCTCCCCACCTCCTCTCAGCCCCCCTATTTTCAAACTTAAACCTGTATCCACCAACCTCATAAAAAACTTCTCTATAAACTCAAACCTTGCACTAATGCTCCTGACAACATTCCCTCCTCCTTCCTAAAAATCGCCTCTGACAGTATTGCGCTCCCAGTCAACATCCTTATCAATAGGTCACTACTCGAGTCATATGTACCAAAACTATGGCGTTCTGCTTATATTCTCCCACTCCACAAGGGTGGCAAAAACTGCAACTTCTCTAACTTCCGCCCCATAGCTATCCTCTCTCCCATCTTCAAAGTTCTCGAAAAATGCATTCACATATAGCTCATGCCATTCATAACCGAACATCAACTACTCTCTCCAACCCAACATGGCTTCTGCCCTGGACACAATACCAACACAGCCTTTCTGTCCTTTTTACACTCTATCAACTCAGCTCAGGACTCCGGCAACTTAGTTTCATCTATTTTATTAGATTTGTCTAAAGCTTTCGACACAATCTCCCACACTCAGCTTTTACACCATCTATCCAACCTTAATATCTCCCCAAATACTCTTTCCTGGTTTTCTAGATATCTTTCTGACAGGTCCCAAGCAGTGAAATGGGGTAAATCCACTTCCACCTTCCTTCCAACACCCACAGGAGTTCCCCAAGGTTCCATTCTTGGCCCTCTTCTATTCAACATCTTCATTAATGATTTCCACAAAGCCATTCCAAACACCAAAATTGTCCAATACGCAGATGACTCTACTCTGATCTGCTATGCTTCCAACCAATATGAATTCAAATTACTAACTCAATCTGCCTTTTCAACCACTGAAAAATGGATGCTCCAAAACCACCTCTCACTCAATGCAAACAAAACCAAAATCCCCCTTTTCACTCCCTCCAAAGCAAGTCCCATTGATAAAAACTCATTTGAAATTACCAGCCTCAACAAATCTATCATTGATATTGTTCCCTCTGCCAAACTTTTAGGGGTCACCATTGATGAACACCTAAAATTCAACACCCATATCCTACAAAACATCAAAAAACCCCACATAAAACTCGGCCTACTCTACAGAAATAATCACTTCCTCTCTCCCTCCACTAGATTGACCCTGGCCACTACATATCTTCTCCCATCCCTTCTATATGGCGCTCCATTACTTACTAATCCAGCTTCCACTCTTACCTCCAAACTAGAAGTATGCTACAACAAAATCTCCAGATTTGCCACAAATGCAAAGCCCTCCTCTCACCACTGCTCTTCACTACTAACTCTAAACTGGCTTGAACTCCCAAATCAACTTAACTTCCTCCAAATTTTCACAGCCCATAAATTAATATTTCAACCCACCAGCTGCCCCTCTTTATCCAATATCCTCCTACCTTATAGACCCCCAAGACCTCTTAGATCCACTCATCAAAACCTTATTACTATCCAAAACCTAAACACCCTGCTGGTCAACTTTTACTCTCCCATACCTTAGCTAAAAAATGGAACTCCCTGACCGCCACTTTGAGAGATTGTGACAACCTAAACACTTTCAAAAGACTACTCCACTCCTACCTATTTCATCACAGGCTTTGTAACTGCACTCCTCTCTCCTCACCTCCCAACCTCCCCTCTTCCTTCTCTACTGGCTGACCTTCCTCCCTCCTAAACACCCCTCACTTATACCCAGCCTAGAAACTACAACTAATCTCCCCCTACCTCTCACCCTTAGCAACTACCCTTCCTTCAAATTAAAAAAAAAAAAAGTGTACAACTACATATTTGAATGCAACTTATATTGACTCTTTTTCTATTGCTATTTTTCAACTTGTTTATGTGAAGGTGCAATATGACACTTCTACATGTCTATTTTGTTATGTAAGTTGTGATACAGAACTTCACTGCTTAATCAAAAAATGAACATTATAATACTTTATGTAACTTGCTATGTGGAACTTTTCTCCCCGGGCCTCCACTGAAAACGGGCTCTCGAGCCTAGTGGACCTCCCCGGTCACCAAACTGGAATAAATAAATAAATTGGGTATGGCGAGATCTATCCATTTATGTACATGTTCATACAGGGCATTAGTGTATGATTCAGTGGTCATGCAGCTGTTCTCAAATTGCATGGGTGCCATAAAGTTAGCCACCTCTGTTTTTAGGAGCCCAAAGTTAGCTTTGGAGAAGTTTTTCTTGGTGGTTACCTTTGCGGGGGGTGGGGGGGTGGGAGGGATGTGGATTTCCAAGGTGATTAGTTTGTGGTTGGATCTAACCAGGGAGGAGTTGACTATTGGTACAGAGCAACAGTCACCCATGTTAGTAATGACCAGGTCAAGAATGTTGCTACCTCTAGTGGGGGTAAGAATGAGTTGGTCCAGGGCATTAGAATTAATGAATTCCAAGAAACATTGGGCAAGTGTATTGGTACATGAGTAGTTTTCCCAGTTAATGGAGGGGTAGTTGAAGTTGCCCAGTATGAGAGTGTTAGGTTGGACCCTAATATTCTCCAGGGTGCTTAGGAACGTGGAGTATGAGTCTTGTGTCATGGTTGGGGACCTATAGCAGGCTATGACCTGAATCACTGTCTTTGTCAGCCAGAGTCCCTTCATGTTGGAATGGACTTCAGAAAAGTTGATACCAAACATGAGAGGACCCAGGACAGAACCCTGTGGGACTCTACTTATGACTGCTCAGCTGTCTGACTTGAAGTCAGCTATTTCCACACTGTGAGTCCTATCTGTAACCCAGTTTGCAACCCACCTAGCGATATAGGGGTTGATGCCTAGCTTAGTGAGCTTTTGCATGATTCCTGAGTGTGGAATGGTATCAAAGGCCTTGGCCAGATCAAGGTAGGCTGTATGAACCACCTTGCCTTCATACACAGCTCAGGTACTCTAAGAAGTTGAGCAGGTTGCTTGAGCAGGTATGACCTACCCTTCACAAAAGTAAACTGTGTGGGATCCTGAGTCTGCAGAGTCCCATATCCCTGTTTATTAGGTGCATGATGATAGATTCCATAGCTTTGCATAACAGACTTGTCAGGCAGTTGGGGCAGTAGTTTCCAGGGTCTGTAGTCACACCTCATTTGTGGAGAGGGGTGATTGTAACAGTACACAATTCACTAGGGACAAAGCCTGAGGTGAGGCTGTGCTTGAACAGGGCACACAGGTCACTCTGTAGTTCATGTAGAACACAGCCAGGGATATTGTCAGGTCCCATAGAAGCTGTATTCTAGGCCTTGGACAGTGGTGTTTTAAGCCATGCAGCAGTAGTACTGGGTGCCTGGCACTGTACTGGTATTGTGATTGGTCCTTTGTGGGGGGAGTGAGGGTTTAAGTTTGCACTCAATATGTCAGCCAGTATATTGGCAATATTTGTTGGCTCAGTCTAGGAGGTACCATTGTCTAGTACCTCAGAGGAAATCTTGGTATTGCCATGGTGATTATTTACATAACTGTATGAGGCCTTGTGGTTTTCTTTACTATGTGCTCCAATTCTGTTTTCATAGGTAACTTTGTAGTATTTGATGAGGGATCTCAGCTTTTAATTGAGGCCGATAAGGGTTTTATTCCAGTCTTAGGACTTCTCCTTATTCCGTATCAGTTCCCTCCTTCTGTTGTACAGTTTTTTATGGTCGAGGACCACCAGATTGGCTTCCTTTTTTTTTGGAGGTGAGGGTCTTGGTTTTATTGGGTATGGTGGTATCCATGTATTTGTGTACGTGTTCATAGTACATTGTTGTTTGATTCAGCAGTCATGCAACTAGTCTCCATTTGCATGGCTGCTGTGCGGTTAGTCACCTCTGTTTTTAGGAGGCCATAGTTAGCTTTGGAAAGGCTTTTCATGGTGATTGCCTCTGCAGGGGGGGGGGGGTGGTAGGTCTGTGGATTTCCAAAGGTGATTACTTTGTGGCCAGATATAACAAGTGAGGAGCTGACTATTGGTGTACAGTAACAGTCGCTCATGTTTATAAGGACCAGGTTGATGTGATGGGCAAGTGCATCGGTACATGAGTAGCTTTCCATGTTAATGGTGGGGTATTTGAAGTCAACCAGTGTGAAAGAGTTAGATTGGACACTAATATTCTCCAGAGATTTTAGGGACATGGAGTGTGAGTCTTGGGACAAGTTTGGGGGCCTATAGCAGGCTACAACCTGAACCACTGTCTTACCCAATGTTAGCTACACCTGCAGGATCTGTAATGCATAATGTTGGTCTACCACTCTGGAGGTGTGTGCATCCTTTATGAATATAGAAATACTACCATCTTTGGAGCCTCAGTCCAAGTTCTGCAGCCAAAAGGTGTGGAATGAGTTATAGGCTGGTAGTGCAGGGGTGCTTCCTGTTGCCTTTAACCAGGTCTCTGTTACAGCACAGATGTCATTGTCCCGTATTTTAAGGAATACTTCCAGTGAGTGCATTTTCAGATTTAGACTTCTAGGGTGTAGCAACATGACCCTCAGATTGCATGTGTTTGTAACTGTTATATATTGATGCATATTTATGTATACATATATATCTATATATATATCTATATATATATCTATATATCTATATATATATATATATATATATATATATATATATATATATATATATATATATATTGTTTGTGACTTTTACTGCTATTTTTGAGAAGTTTCACACATGGTATGTATTTTTTGTCATGCATATTTATGTTTGGTAACAGCTCTATCTGGTCACTTGTTTTCTGGAGTTGCATTTCAGGAACGTTTTTATTTTTTCCTTTACTCTATTTGCCCTGCATATGAGTGTCTTTTTGTGCCAGTATAGAATTGTATTTATAGCATATTGTGACTTTAAATAACAGGTAAAAAGCTGCTTTATTCAATAATGTGAATACTGCCACCTACAATGTGTACTTTTCGATCAGTAACCTATTTGGCAATTAGAGTAGAAGTTATTGCAACCTCCGAGGGATACAACTGACTCTGTGTATCTGCATAACATCACTGTTATTTCTGACTGTTAGCTGGAGAATGTAGCATCTTAGTGGTTTCTTGTTTCTGTAGCACACCACTGATTACTAACATTTAGTGCAGAATGTTAAATTGTTTGTAGCATCTTAGAAGTTACTTGTGTTTCTGTAGCATACCACTGTTGTTCCTGACTTTTAGTGGAGAATGCTAAATAGTGTGTAGCAGCTTAGTAGTTACTATTTTTGTCTTCATAACCTTTATAACAATACATAATAGTGTAGTGTATGTTATAATAGCTTGGTATGAACTGCAGTTACCGTTTTTTTTTTTTCCTCTGTTGTTCATAGAATTGTGCTGTTTCTTACAAGGTATGCTGTTCCACATCTGCATTCTCTATCTCAGTTACTTGGTAATAAGAGTGTTTTAAAACTTCAGACGTAATATTACCTCCTTTTCCTTTTTACTTCCAGTCCCCACAGCAAAAGTTGCATCCTGTGTCTTGGCCAACCTCCAATTAACCCAAGGCTGTCTCGTTGCTTTGCACTGTGAGACCCTGCATCGGTGGAACACTAAAGTGCTTTCAGCTACACTAGTGTATGTTCCAGTTGTATTTAATCTGTCCTCCAAACTGAATACTGTTTCCCCTTTCACTGTAAGCGTGCACACTACTGGTCCCCCCCCATTTCTCTCTTCCTATAGTACTCCTAGGTCAACTACTTAAAACTACTTTCTCTTGGAAAAAGTTACCTATGTACCTGCAGCCCATACTTCTTTTGTTTTTTCATGCAGAAGTGGTGGTCCTTTTCACCACTCTGTACTAGATTAGTAGTATAACATTTGTAGTTATTAGGTAAATACTGCACCAGACTGACCTGCAATTAACTTAGCTTGGTTTTCCTGTTTTCTTTTTAGCAGCTGGCTTAGTCCAGTTTTTCTGACTCTCAACCTTGCATTACTTTGTGTCTCTATCCCTTCCCCCACCTAGAACCTGCACACCTCCCCACCCACTCTGCTTAATTACAGAGGTATCAAAAAGCCTGATGTAGAAAGGCACCATCTTTTGACTTAGCTTTTCTGCCTTGATTCATAGGAATCCCCAGTAGTGTGCTTGCATGCAAGTTGCCCACTGCCCTCTAGGTGGCTCCATACTATTAGTGCATCCAAGTGCCTCACCTGCCCACTAGGTTGCTCTATACTATTAGCTTTAGGGTCTCTAAATCCCTTTACCTCTTCTTCATTGAATCCCCCTAACACAGTTCTTATTCATCTCTTTGTTATTCTATCTGACACTGTGGTCCCAGTATAACCATAGACATATTTCCATATATTACTCTGCTATAATCCCACTTATTTTTTAAGCCTCTTACCTTCTTATATATCTCAACACACTTATCTTCAGACTTCAGCACTCCACTGATTGTTCTCTTCGATATTCTTCGTCTGTTGGTTCTACCCGCTCCGTTTGCCCTGTGGGCTCACTCCGCTCCCCTACCCTGCCCCCAATTCCCACCCACCCCAGGTATCCTACACTTATTATCACCTTGCCACACCCCCTCATCTGACACCACTCCCACTCATCTGAATCAATCAACATTAACCAGCCACTCACAGGACCCATCCCTATTACTCCAACTCCCTCCAGTCCTCACTATATGCTAATTATAAACATCCCAACTCTATTTTAAACAAGCATTACTCAAATACCCCTGCAATGCCTCCACATATTTTTAATAAATCTTCAAACTCAAAGCCTATTTACTGCCTAATACCCACACTTATAATTCTCTATCTTCTCACAGCCTATGAATACCAACCCCTCCCTGGCACCCACTACCCTAGAACCCAAACCAGTACTACTAATCAGCCACATAATTCTAACCAACCACTACTCCACCTCTCATCAAACTCTTCTAATGCAAAAACTCAACATCCCATTCGTGCTTCATATATTAATCCTAGAACTAAATACTACCACAAACCCTAATTAAAACTCCAGAAACTTGCTATTAGATTACTACCTAACCTCATAGTGGATGGTGACATCCACCCTAACCCAGGTCCAACCCCACCTGTTACTATCAGCCCCACAAATAACACCCATACTAGCCTACAAAACACAAATAATGCCCCCAACCCACTCCTAGTGTGTCACCTAAACATTAGAAGTATAAACAAGAAAATTCACTACTTACATGCCCTCCTAGATGTCCATTCCCCTGATATACTATGCCTTACCGGGACCTGGCTCAAGCCTACTACCATTGATAATTAGATTATCTCCCCAGGGTACAATATATTAAGACTTGATCACATCTCTAAGAAAGGAGGGGGGTAGCCATCTTGTATAAATCCACTCTGGAAGTATCCAAAACTAGTACCCCAAATGCCTTGTTTACTAACAATGCAGAAATACTCATCACAAAGGTCAAACTCAACAAACGCAAATCTATAAACATTGCAAGTATCGATATTCCCCCAGGTGACAACACAAATACCTTGGAGGGTATCCTCCAATGGCTCTCCACAAACTGCCCCCTGGAAACTATTATTCTCGGGGATGTTAATATCGACTGGAATACTTACTCTTCAGGCTTCTCCTCCACCCATATAAATTTGCATGGCTTCTCCCAGATGATATCTTCCCCAACCAGAATCAATAAACCTAACAAAAAAGAAAGTATCCTCGACTGGATATTAATAAACAACCTACCCCAGATATATAAAACAGGCACCCTACCTGAGGACTTTAGTGATCACTTCCTGACCTATATAATCAGGAAAAGAAATGACATCCCTCAATCTTCCTTTAAAACCATTAGATGTTATTAAGACTAAATTTCAGAATGAACTTAACACATGTGACTGGTCCAACCTACAGCTGCTTCCACTAGATGAAGCAGTCTCATACTTTAACTCTACATTTCTTGCTATTCTGGATAACCATGCTCCCCCACACATGAACCAATAACAAAGTAGCACCATGGCTGTCCAATGATACAAGACAAAAAATTATTAGCAGAAACAAAGCGTGGACCTCCTGGAGAACCACTAAGTCCCCAAAAGACCACCTTATATATAAACAGCTGAGAAATGATGCTAGACAAAAATAATTACTACGGTAATCTGCAACAAAAGCACCAAAATCAACCACAAAAATTCTGGTCAGGCATAAACAAACTTCTCCACCCAGGCCAACCAACTTCCCCTACCCCCTTAACTACCCTCCAACAACCTCCTAAAATTGTTGCTAACACCATTAACACTTTCTTTACAGAAACTGTGCAATCTCTAGCCAGTAAGCTATCTCCCTATACCCCAAGTACCACCAACCCCACACCTGATAATAAGATCCCCTTTAAGCTTGATCCAGTACCATCTTTTAAGTCCCTACTTAAAAAACTGAAATCCACCATCCTTTCAGCATACTACCTGCAGAATATCTCCAAAAAGACGCTAATGAAATAGCATACCCCATATCAATTTTAATCAATAGAACTATCCACGAAGCCTATATCCGCCACATCTGGAAAATCTCCCACAGTGTTCCTCTTCATAAAGGGGGAGATTCCACTGAACTTTCATATTATAGGTCTATAGCCAGTCTGTCTCCCTTGGCTAAAATAATGGAAAAATGTATCCACAAGCAATTTCTTGCCTGTCTGAATCAAAACACTCTCCTAGCCCCCTCCCAGCACAGATTTAGACCTTGTCATAGTACAACCTCAGCCCTTCTCTCCTTCTCCCATACAATAAATCAAAACCATAATGACAACAAGCTCTCCTCAGCCCTCTTCCTTGACCTATCCAAGGAATTTGATATGGTAAATCACCAGCTACTCTTAAACACATTAAAATCACTCTCCATAGATAACCTAGCAATTACTTGGTTTCATTATTACCTAAGTAACAGACATCAAGCTATACTATGGAAGAATAACCTATCGTCCCTTTTACCAGTCACCCTTGGAGTTCCACAGAGATCTATATTAGATCCCCTGCTATTCTCCATATTCATTAATGACCTGTACAAAGTCATCCCTGATGCAACTTGTATTCAGTATGCAGATGGCTCAATCCTAATCTGCTCTGCCACCTCCCCCACAGATTTACAATCCTTGTCCCAAATCACTTTCAACAAAGTAGAGAACTGGCTCACTGGTCACCAACTACTATTAAACCCAAATAAAACCAAACTATTACTCTTCTCCCCCACTTGCAAGGTCTCCTCACCACCTTTCACCATAATATCTAACAATGGTACCATAATTTCCCCAGAACCTAGTACTAAACTACTGAGAGTGATCATCGACAACAACCTCAAGTTTGATGCTCACAGACAAAACTATTAAAACAGTTAATAAAAATTTAGGCTCTTTATACAGGATTAGACCATTCCTAACCCCATTTGCTAGAACTGCTATTGCCCGTACACATCTGCTATCATCCCTTCTTTATGCCTCACTCATCTTCATAAAGCTAAGCAAATCAAACCTCAATAAATTAACTAGGTGATACAATAACATTGCCAGATTTGCCACAGGATCCGCTTATAGAACCCATCACTACCTTAACCTTCAATCGTTAGACTGGCTTGAACTACCCTATCAACTGCAATATAGTTGTTTACAAAATCCTCTACCAACCAGACAGTACGCCCATACTGAAAAATACTATTACCCCCTACAGTAACCTAAAATCCCTCCACTTTTCCAACAAATTGCTAGTGCAAACTGTTAAAACCAACAATTCAGCTGGTGAATCACTATTCTCCAACTCTGCTGGTAAAATCTGGAACCTACTTCCTGCTGAACTCACCACTGACCCCTCCTTTTCCCAATTCAAAAAATCCCTTAGGAAATACATAAAAATGCAGTGGCTTTATCCCTGCAGAAAACCCTGACTAACCCCCACTCAAACATAATTCATAAATGAGAACCTCATTACAGGAATAAAACTCTGACTCTCTAACTGTTTAAAATTCTGTGTATCACCCACCTACTGGAAAGATTTAAAGTTAACACTACACCATGTATCATAACCACCTTTAATATATGTGTTTTCCTTTTTCAGATGTAATCTTTAACTTTTTCTTTCTCAGCTACTTGCTTCCAACCTTTGCTGTGTGTATGTGAGAAAAACATGTACCTGTTTGTACATATCGTTAAAGAAATCTCAGTTTTGTGATAACTCACTGTAATAATTTTACTGTATTTACACTTGTTTTTGTACATTTGGAGATTTTCTCCCTGGGCTTTCGCTGAAAATGGACCTGTATCCAGTCAGACTTTCCCGGTTAACAAATGTTAAATAAATAAAAATAAATATATATATATATATATATATATATATATATATATATATATATATATATATATATATTTATATATCTATGAAGCTGTGGTGGTACAGCGGTAGCATTGTTGCCTCACAGCAAGAGATTCTCCTGTTCGATTCTCGGCTGGAGTGCCTTCTGTGTGGAGTCTGCATGTCCTCCCCATGGTCGAGTGACCTCCAAAAGACATGTGTGAATGGGTGTGCCTTCGCTGCAGGTTGGGTGTTGGGCTGGTAACTCGGCACCATAAAAATCTACTGCCAATCATTAGCGGACTGGAGTTCCGATGTGGCGACCCCTAACCGGGAAAAGCTGAAAAGACAAACAACACATATATATATATATATATATATATATATATATTCACCTTTCTATATATATATATATATATATATATATATATATATATATATGTGTGTGTGTGTGTGTGTGTGCGTGCGTGTGTGTGTGTGTGTGTGTGTGTGCGCGCGCATATATACAGGTATACATTTAGATGTATCTCTCTCTCTCTCTCTCTCTCTATATATATATATATATATATATATATATATATATATATATATATATAATGTATAGATTTGTCCACATATATGCATCTCTATACATATATACATGTATATATAAGAGAACCTGACTGATTCTACAGACTCCTTTCCCTACTGTTGAATGACTGTACAAACTGACATATTTGGAATGTCATCACTATTTTATAGAGTTCAGACGGTGTAATGGAACATTGCTTTGATTATAGTTTACAGGGCCTTGGGTTCAAGGCTTGGTAGCACATATTATTTTGTTGCAAGGCAGAACTGTTGCTGCTGGGGAGGAAGGGATAAGGGCAATATTTAAGAGGTCCCTAGTTTGGACCCATTGACCCCCATTTTGATAGCCTTTGGACAGATTTGTTGCAGTAAGAGGTTCAGAATATGGATCTGATGTCAGACTGCATATATATATATATATATATATATATATATATATTTATATATATATATATATATATATATATATATAAATATATATATATATATATATATATAAACTAAACCTGCCCCATGGCTCTCAAATGCTACTAGGCAAAAAATCCTTCTTAGAAACAAATCTTGGGCAAAATGGCGTACTGCTACGAATCCTACAGATCACCAAACCTTTAGACAACTTAGGAATAATACAAAAAAGCCATCCTCTTAGACAAAAATGACTTTTACTTCCAACTACAGCAAACTTTCCAAAAAAAACCACAAACGTTTTGGACTAGCATTAACAAACTACTATACCCAGGTCAATCTATCACACCTAACCCACAAGGCTCTAACCCTGAGAATCCCACATATACTGCTAATGCCTTCAATTCTTTCTTCACAGATGCCATCCAAACATTTGCTAGTCAACTATCTCCAGATACCTCTAATCTGCCTTCGTCTACTACAAGTCCACCTCGATCATTTCAGTTACAACCAGTTTCTACTTCCTATATTTGCTCCCTTCTCCAAAAACTAAAACCTACCACCCCCTCAGCTGACCATCTCCCAGCAGAATACCTGCAAACAGGAGCTAAAGCCATAGCCTTTCCCATCTCTATTCTGGTTAATCGAACCATAAGTGAAGGAACTATCCCAACTATCTGGAAAAGTTCTCATATCATCCTACTACATAAAGGTGGGAACTCTTATAACCTTTCTAACTACTGTCATATAGCTCTACTATCTCCTCTAGCAAAGATAATGGAGAAATGCATCCACAAGCAACTACTTAACCACCTGCTCCCAAATAACTTACTTGCCAACTGTCAACATGGACTTAGACCTTTCCACAGTACTACCACTGCCCTCCTATCCTTCACAGACTGCATTAACAAAAACCGTAACAACAATATTCTTTCCTCTGCAGTCTTTATTGATTTATCTAAAGCTTTTGACATGGTCAATCACCAGCTCCAGTTAAATATACTGAAATCCCTTTCAATTGAACCTCTAACGATGAATTGGTTCAAATCTTACTTAGAAAATAGATAATAGGCTGTACTATGGGACAATAAACAATCTAATCACCTTTCCATTGCCCTTGGTGTTGCTCAGGGCTCCATATTAGGCCCACTCCTATTTTCCATCTTTATTAATGACCTTCACTCAGCAATTCCTCACACCACCTGTATTCAATACGCAGATGACTCTACAATAATTTGTTCAGCCCCTTCTCCAACTGAACTACAGTCCCTTACCCAAAATGCATTCAATACAGTAGAACAATAATTTTTAAACCATTGCCTCCTCCTAAACCCCCAAAAAACTAAACTTTTACTGTTCACTCCAACCCGAAAGTCCACTCCAATAAATTTCTCATTCATATCTAATAATGGCACTCTCATATCTCCCGACCCAACCACTAAACACTTAGGAATAACAATAGATAGCAACCTTAACTTTGATACTCATATAAGCAGTACAGTAAAAACAGTCAACAAAAAATTGGGGTCCCTCTACAGAATCAAACCCCTTCTTACACCAGTAGCCAGGAGTGCTATAGCCAGAACTCACTTAATCTCCACTCTACTCTATGCTTCACCTATATACACTAAACTTTCTAAAAACAACCTCAACAAACTGGCAATCTCCTATAATAATATTGCTAGATTTGCAACTGCCTCTCCTTTTAGAACACATCACTGTCTTAATCTAAAGCAACTAGGATGGCTAGAATTTCTAAACCAGGTTCAATTTCACCAGCTTGCTATAGCCCATAAGACCCTATATCAACCCACCAACACTCCAATACTCACTAGCCTCATTACCCCTTACAACAATCTTAAGAATTTACGCTCCACAAACAAACTGCTTATCAATACTTGCAGATCCAACAACTTGGCAGGAGACTCACTGTTCTCTAATACTGTTGGAAAGCACTGGAATCTTCTACCCACTGAACTCGTATCTCTGTCTTCATTAACTCTTTTTAAACAGAATCTAAAACTATTCCTCAATATACATTGGTTATGCCTCTGTACTAACCCTGACTAACTTTCTTCCTTTACACTAATGAATACTCTTCACCTTTATAGACTTATCCTTAAAGAACCAAAATACCATGTTATGTCAATTTAAATATATGTATATATGTATATAGTAATATCTCTTGTATATTACCTATTACTGTTTGTGTTATGCTCAAGATGAGAACTGTATTTTTTTTATTTTATTAACAACATCTGTTTAAGATTGGACTGTTGCAACATTCTATATTATATTTTGTATCTGTCTTGGAGCTTTTCTCCTCGGGCCTCTACTGAAAATGGACATGTATGCATTTAGACTAGCCCGGTCAACAAATGTAAAATAAAAATAAAAATAAAAAAAATAAATAAAACAGAGTCCTTCCATGAGCCTATGCAAGACATTCCTAGACCACTGAATGTGTGATTGCAAATTCTGTCATGGTGCAGTGCACATGTCACATATGGACAGTTTCATAATGTAGTGCAATCCAATGCATATACACATATGCACAATAGCCTTACTATCTTCCATAATATGTTACTTTCATTTTATAATAATGGCTTGGATTTCATGTGATTTTGGCCATCAGACTAATAGTGCCCTATGACCCTATGATCACTTGTCATTGACATATGCTATATTGAGGTGTGGATGTACAGTATGGTTACAAGAGGATATTACAATCTGCAATATGAGCTAATGCATTGATGGCTATTACTGCCATTGCATTACATGCTTCTTCTATAACAGCTGTAGTAATATGCCCCCTGAGAACTGTTGACATAGGTTCATAGTTTTACAGGAGGTTACTTGTTTAGCGGTCCTACAGCCCTTACAAGTCTAGCCATGTTCATCCCAAGCAGCACCAATTGTCCTTCTTAGGTGAATGTAATTTGCAGAGAGTCTATGATCAACACCGACTACCCCTGTCCATGAGGTACATGGGTGCCACTGCTGGGGTGAATTTGCAGTCTCCCATCCATTTGTCTAGGTTGCACTTGAATAGGGTCAGTAAGAAGCTCTGCTTCAAGTAATTTGGAAGTTAAGATTGCCATTGGATTTGTGGATGTTTAGCATTTCCATCAGTGCGGGGGTCAGAGCCTGCCCTGTAGGCTAGCCACAACTCATCTCTCAGAAGCCAATATGATACAGAGTGCAGTAACAGGGCTTTGAATCTATATACATACATCATGGCATGGTTTGGAGGCCTGGTATTTTCCTGTTGAGAAACCTCTGTGGTCTCTCTAGGTGCTGCAGGTGTCTGGTGAGGTACATGCAAAAGGCAGCATTGCACTCTATTAATGTTCTGCTGGGGGTCAAGTATATTGGAATTGTAACATTCTCAGACCTTTATGCAATACCCTTACTTATGAAATGCACTACATAGAAGGCTTTCCTTACCACTGTGGAGACTTATTAGTCAAAGTTCAGATTGCTATCTACCTGTGTTCCCAAGTCTCTCAACACTGGGTTGGAGCTTTGGGGGGGGGGAGTGTTGTCAATAGATTGCTTAGTATGCAACCTGAGATGCTATTTGATACCATTCAGGCTGTGTTTTTAGCCTCACAGACTGCAGATATGACCTGATCTCTAGGGATACTTGGCAGAGGACTGTTGTCAGGTATGCTTTGTTTCTGGCTTGTAAGTTCAGGGGGGTGAAGTTTTTGTCAAATCTATCAGCTAGCAGGTTGGCAATTTCCTCCAGTGTAACTTCATGTTTAGATTCCTAACATTAAGCAGCAGCACCTTGATTTTGCCTCCAGTGGATTTTTTTACATCGGAATTATTTTTGCTTTGACATTGCCTAAAACAGGCACTATGGGTGAGGCAACTGCCTTGGCCAGTATCTGACAACTTAGAGGCCACCAGTGCAGACCATCTCTGGCAAAGCAGCATGGCCTGTCAGCCATTTCATTCCAGGCTAATAGATACTGGATCCCCCTGGACTGACACCAGAAACTAAGCCAATTGCTGATGTCAGTCTTTTCTTGTTTATATTGTGGCATCACGCTGACCTAGTTTGCCCACAGGTAAACAGGTGTAATGTCTGCTGCTGCCCATGTTGCTTTACATATTTTCCTGGCTGGTAACACTATTGCTAGCCACAAAACCATGTTTGTTTATGTTTAAACATGGTGTGCGGCATGAACATGTAATTAGCGCTGCTGCTCACTGTGCAAACATGTAAACTCCATGTTGGTTTCGTGGTAAGCCTATACAGAGTTTACTGAATCGCCAGGTTTGTACATTTATGGCAGAAATAGTTTCTTCTAATGTATTCTGTAAGTCCCTTTTAGTAAGACTATATACCATAGGGGCAGAAAGAGCATTTTATTAAATGACATATTATAGGAAAACACTATAAACAGAACTGTTCTTTTCTTGCTGCATTTCTTTTCTTTTCATCAATTTTTTTTATTTTATATTTTATATAAACAGTACTACATTTAATACAGTTGTAAACAACAGCAGTACAATTTAAAATGGAAAAAAAAATTGTTTTTTCAAGGTAAAAAGATATACGATATATACAGCATACCTGTGAGATATTGGGCCAGATTCATGAGCAAAAAATTTAAATACTGCTATCATGTGTGCATCACAGAGTGCTATTTTGTATTCATTAAATGGCTTCACACATCATGCAGAGCTGCCAAATAAAGGTAAACAGCAGAGTATGCTAATGAAGACACAAACAGTTAATTACATGCTTATTAACCAATCCAACATGGCAGAGCCATTCAGGAAGCTACAAAGTACCCAGGTAGGGATGGTGTAGCCTTTTGCCATAAACACCAAAAACTATAGGAATACAGCCACCATACAAAGTAACTGGGTAAAGATTGTGTAGCCCTTTGCCATAAATACCAAAAACTAATGGAAAACAGCCACCATCACAATTAGAAAAAAGCAATGTTAGGGACAGTTGCTGCTCTGTTGAATGTGTATGTGCAACAGGCTCAAATCTATGCTGCTAATGCTGCTGCTGATAGACTTCATCCAAGGAGAAAGGTGTTCATACACCATTTAACATACCATGGACTGCATGATATTGAAATAGTACAGAGATACAGGGTAGATAGGGAAACACGTCATAAAATCTGCAGTCTCTGCTACCCCTACCTCAGACCCAGGGGAAATCGAAGAGAACCTATACCAGTAGAAGCTATGGTATGTGTAGCATTAAGGATATTAGCCACTGGTACATTCCAGAGACCCACAGGGGATACATTAAGGGTGTCACAGGCCTCAGACTCCAGAATATTGCACCAATGTCATAATTCTATGCTAGAACATGCAAGGGAGTGCATCTGTTTTCCACACAAAGTAGAGGAGACAGCAAGAACAATGCAGGAATTTTATGCTGTAGCACACTTCCCTGAAGTTTTGGGGCCCATAGACTGCACTCACATGAAAATAAAAGTCTCACCTGTGAATCAGGGAATGACATACATTGACAGGAAGGGGTTCCACTCAATCGACTGCCAGGCTGTCTGTAATGCCAAGGGATCATCCTCAGTGTATATGCAGGCAACCCAGGCAGTTATGACTCACACATATAGCACACCTGATAACTTTACACAAGGTTTGCTAGGGGGGGTAATGTTCCATAAGGCCATCTTCTGGGTAATACAGATTATGCACTAGAACCATGGCTCATGACACCCATCAGAAATGCATGTGCATGCAAAGAGGAAGGATACAACAATGCCTGTAGTATTAGACTTGTGCAAATATTCTTACATGTCACTGGTATGTGTATTGACATTGCTTTCATGTACATTCCATTGCGTTTCTATCACGTTATTGAAAGATGAAAATAGCGAACACTATTTCATCGGCCCCAAAACATCTAAACATGAAAATATCGAACATTCAGAACAGCAAATTTTTTCCCATGGAAAAAATTCGCTGCTCCGAAACACATATACACAACACAAGCACATCAAGCAAACAGCAACCACACACATACTCTTAAATTCCTACATCTAACGCTACATTAAAACTAAACATACACTATCTCCCCACTTACCTTAACCCAAACTCTAACCTTAAGGTCCGTCACTATCGCACACTCACCTAACCCACGCCCTAACCCTAACTCACTTAAACCACCCCAACCCTAAAGTCTGTCACTATTGCACACACGCCTAACCTGTGCCCTAACTCACTTAACCCACCCCCTAACCCTAACGTACAAACAATCGCACACTTACCTGAACCCAACTCATAACTTTCCACCACAGCGCTAAGAATAGCAAAGCCACAGAAACGGCCAACCAAATTCTTTCCCGAGGAAAGAATTCACTGTTCTGCAGCTTCGCTATTCTTATCGTTCGTTAAATAGTGTTTGATATCAGAACATTTGACGTTTTAATACTTCGATGTTCTGATATAGACCCATTCCATTAAGCCACTTACAATCATACATATACACCTACACTTGTGTGTATTTTTTGACATGGCATATATATGTCACATATATGCATTTCATTACATTCTTGTTTGTGTTCTGTACACCTTGTGTATTTAGCATCCATTTTTCTGCTTTGCTGCAGTACTGCTGTTTGGCACTGTGCTTGGTTGCTTGCCTTTCACATGCATGGTCAGAGCTTCGGTTCTGTCCTTTACAGAAGTTATCTAGCATTCTTACATCTGCATTTGCTCATCTATGATATTGCTTGGCTTACACTTGCATTGTTAACAGACTACTTGGATATTGGTTTAATTATACAATGTGTACTGTGATCCCTATTTATTAGCCTACAACACACAACTATCTTTGGTCATACTCATTCAGGAATGACTGCCACACAGTTTGCGAGATGTCGTAATGTGATAGTGCATGGGTAGATATGTTTTACTGCATTTCACCATGGCTGATAAACATCCCCACCCTGTTTGACACCTTCTATTGCCCTTGTTGTGCAATGTGTCTTCTGTGTAACTTACCTGTCCTTAATGTTTTTTCCAACTTTTGTCTGCCATGTGTTGTGATATTTGTTCTATGGATATACCTACTGTGATGGCCTTCTCTTCCTCTTTTCCCATTTTTACCTTTCCTGCTGTTATTAAAAAAATAAAAAATGGTGCCCATTCCCACCAAAAAAAAAAAAAAAAAAACATTGCCCATGCCCTCTGACTTTCTCTCAGATTTTCCTATTCCAACATACCTCTTGCATGTCTTTTTCACCCATTCTCCACATCTTTTCTATCTCCCACCTTCCTTGGGTGTATGTGCTACCTGTGTCCTTCACACAAGTCCTGCATCCACTGTTAACTAATGTTAACTGTGGCAATGTAGCCATGACTGCCATTCACCTTTATTTATTTTTTATTAGAATGCTTATGGATTCTGTCGAAATCCATAAGTGATAGCTAGCATATTTTGATAACTGTACTTATAGTGATACCCTATAGTTGTCCTTAAGCTTACTGGAGAGATTCTGTTATCGATATGTATTATGACTTTCAGTCTGCTTGGATTGTGAAATTCTTTCAGTAACTTTATTAATGCACATCATGCTTTGACAGTGATTTTGATTATTTACAGATTACCTGCAAGTAATATACAGTGCACCATTACTAAGACACTCTGTTGTGAACAGACATATTTGGAGTTCACTATGGCACATTTACATATTACATTGTTATCCGTATCTTTGCCACTGATATTAGCATAATGTGCAAGATTCCACAAACTTTACGGACTCCAGCCCATGAAGTTCTTATACACACCCATGTTGCAATCATTGATTACACAGCTCATCTACAATAACTACATTTTTGACTATGTACAGTCACTTATAAAATGCAGGTAATATTTTCTCCAGTATTACTTCCAATAAAGGAAACACTCTTTTAAATATTAAACAGGCCAAAATTATTTAGAGGTTAAAAGCACTGCTAGCATATAGTTTTACTAGCACTGTAAGTAAGCACTCATTGAGAAATTAGATATTATAGAATGATTGCTTAGATAAAATGTCAGGTTATGACATTCAGCTGCACTTCCAAAAGTGCAGTTAAACCATTTTATCTCAACTTAGAATTCAAATACATTCAAGTGAAAATTCAAGTCAACACAGAAAGTAATTACATAAAACCATGCTATAGCGAGATGGAATCACTGTTTTTACCACTCAGCTGCAGTTATTGCATTGTCTTGATTATATACAACCCTTCTGGTTTCCTGTTAAATTTTGTTTGAAAGTATAAAATAATTTTATATCACTAAAGTAAAATTCATGAAATCATTACACAGTTGTTGGGTGATTCACAAAACAAAACAAAATGAAATGGGCCAAGGAGTAGAATCTATCTAATACACTACATGTATGAGTGAGTGCTGCAAGAAAGCAACAAATAAAGTGAGTAGCATAATCAAAGTCAAAGTTAACTTTATTATCATTCAGACCATACAGCAACACTGCACAGCTGAATGGAATTTTGTTTCTCTAATCTCATATGCAAAAACATAAAAACAGAAACAAATACACATAAACAAAAACAACAACCACAGAGTCCAAGCCATCTGAAGGCACCAAAACTGCACTAATTGTGCTTGACCCATCACAGTGGTGATTACAGTGACCACAGCAACCCTCACCATCCACACTATTCACACTGCTGCTAGCTCTGTCCCAACACCAGCAATGTCCCGAGTCCCAGACCAGTTCGCTCTGACTCAACAGAACCATGTCTAAATACACATCAAAATCAGTAGAGAAAGTTGGGCATTCCGTTACCTGCATTCAGCACAACTGCCACCACCTGAAGACCTGAGTGACTACTGTTGACCAAGGTGGCTGATACAATGACCACAGCAATCCACTCCATCCACACCAACCACAAAGTCACTAGCTCCATTCTCAGCACCGGCAATGTTCCAAGTCCCAGACTGGTCCTCCAACTCAACAGAACTTAAAAATCCAAAAAACAGCACCCAAAGTTGGGTTTCCACTCCCGCACTCAATGCAGCCACCACTCCTGAAAGCCCAAATGGCCACAGTCAGCCTGAAAATCAGAAACAAAAAAACAAGCAAATATACCAAGTTCAAGCAAAAACCACCACAACTGCAGACAACTGCACATCTGACCAGTTCAAACGGATGGCAATTCGATAATTTACACATAAAACACACATCACACATTGGAAACTAGAGTCGCCACTGCGACACAAGGTGCCACCATTTTCTCCCCCATAATGAATAATGGGATGCACAGGGAAAAGCTTTGCCGAGGGAAGGCATTACATTTTTATTTGTGTCTATTAACAGCTGGCAAGCACCCCTCCCCCTTTCCATGTAACATATGTACTTCTGCAGAAATCAGCTTAATGTCATACATAAGAAATAGATAGCTCTTTAAAGGGACAGAATAAACATTGTATATTTTATATCAAAATCAATATAATGGTAAATAAATGCAGTTAATTTGTTTCTAATATCCCAGACAAACTTAATGAAAATAAGCAATGTATAAAAAGGACATTAATAACAAGTCACAAACTGATGATACAGGGAATGCAATGTATGGTGGGGGTTACAATAAATCATTAATTCAATAAATAACTGGTGACTGTATGACTCAGGGATCTTGGACTATTTAAAGAACTCAAAGTTTGCCAGAAGAGACACTGAGGAGAAAAATAATGGCTGAATTTAAGAATGTATGGGACATGAATAAGGCTGTTGATAAATGTAAGACTCCAACCCAAACCTTCTCAAGGATGGCAAGTGCAAAGGCTCAAAACTCCAATGCAACCTCAAAACAAACAGAGCCAGCACAAATGTGAGAGGAAAAAGGACTTGAATAAACGTCAGCAGTCCACAGACTGGTTTCGGCTAAAAGCCTTTTTCAATGCATAATACAGACTGCAATCAACTGTAGGATGTCATCCATGTGGCCATTGTTCATTTTGTAAACACATATTTCAAACTAAAGAATTTGCCACCAAAAATACAACTTGAGTGTTTTATATTAATATATTCAGAAATTGTAGTACAGACTGGGTTATTTATTTGGTGGTGTGCACCTGTTCTGCTTTTTATGTAAGCCAAACATCTAGACCCATCAGGTTTTGTATGTCGGAACATCTTAGTAATATAAGGAACACATGTCCTACAAATGCACTATTCAAATACACAATCAAACACCCATCTGCTCACTTTCACTTCATTATTATTGATAGGGTTTTAGGAAAGAAAAATTACAAAGTAGGTTGGTGTAATATATTAAATAGAAAAGAAAAGGTATAGATTGTGAGACTGGGTGCTTTATTTCCACCTGGTCTAAATGAACATTTATAAAAATACTGTGTTGATTGGTTAATTGTATTGTTACAACTCCATAAATATGCGGCTGTTGATTGTAGTCTGTATTATGCATTGAAAAAGGCTTTTAGCACAAACTGGTCTGTGGACTGCTGACGTTTATTAAAGTCTTGATAAATGTAAGCCTCAGCATTTTCTAAAGGATGTATAACTTCTGTGTCATCATTATCACCATCACCATCATCCCCCATTTTCCCATCTTCTATATGAGATTAGGGTGCCACATCAACTGTCACCATTATTTTTCAGTTCAATGTCACTCTTCTAGCTTTTTTAACAGTCATGCATGACTGTTACAGGTCCTCTTGCACACATTCCTTCTGTTTGTTTGCTGAACATGCTCATTTTTCTCTTGCCTTCTCCCTGTCTTTCCCAAATCATCTTCATCAAATTATCTTCTGCTTTCCCGCACATGTTCCCAAATCACTGTAATCTGTTCTCTTTGGACTTCTCTACAATTGGAGCTACTTTGGCTTCTGCTCTGGTGTAATCATTTCTTCATTCTGTTCCACATTATGCATTCTGCCTACCATTTCAGGCATTACATTTCTATCACTTCTAGCTTCTTTAGCTGCTCTGATTTCACTGTCCAGGTTTCTGTGCCATATAGAAGCACTGGACATACCACTGTTTTGTGCACCTTGCGTTTCATTTTCACCTACTTTGGCATTCTTCAATCAAACACTACCCCTGACATTTTGTGACAGCTGTAGCTCCTCTGATTCTAGCTTTGAACTCCTTATTCAGACTTTTATTTTCATCAGCCATCACTCCCAGATAGCTGTTAACCTGCTTCACTATTTCCTGTCCATCTCAAGTTTTAGCTTTTTCTACCCCGGCCCTCCTTTTGCCGTCATGACAGTTATCTTGTCTGTACTCAGTTTCATTCCGTTTGCCTTTAATTTTGCATTCCATTTCATTCCCCTATCATGTGTTGCAGTTCCTGTTCTGAACCTTCTTTTAATGCCATACCTTCTGCATGCAGCAGTTTTGTTGCTCTGTCTCCTTTAAACTATTTGCTAATGTAGTCCATCACCAGTATGAACAGCAGCGAGCTCAGAGCTGAAACCTGATACACACCCACTCCCAACGAGAACCCTTTGTGAGTCCAGACACTGTCCATACTTGTTCTATTGGGTTCTTTTACCTAACCAGATTAGTTAAACCAATTCCACCTTCTTGGACCACGTAATATGCTTTCTTCAAGTCTAGGGATGCCCAGATGGACTCCTTCTTCATCTCTAGCTTCCTCTCTACTATCTGTAGGGTCAGTCATGCAGCATCCTGATCTGAATCTGAACTGCTCATCTCCCATCTTACTTTCTACTCCTCAGCTCATACATCTAGCAGTTAGCCTCTCCAACATTTTCATGCAGCATGACAGGAGTTTGATACCTCTGTACTGCTAACAGTTGTGAATATCATCTTTGCTCTTATAGATTGTTACTAGAATGGTTAATCTGCAGTCACATTCGAAATGCCTTTCTCTCCATGCTGCTTTGAGTACCCTCAGGAGCCATTTTGCCACTGTCTCACCCATTTATATAAAAGTTCCATTGCATAGAGAAAGAAAGATACATGTTTTCATTTCTCTATCTGATTTTTAAATTCATTTTTACAGTCTGTATCTGCGTTAGCTAAGTTTAAGCCTATATTAGTTATTCCAGTACATAGCTGGACTGCATTTCATTGTTTAAGTGGTCTAATTGTTTGTATTAAATCCTAGTTTCATTCTTATGTATGTTAGGCTAATTCAGGATTTGTTTTTGCATTAAGGCAGTTTCAGGCCAGTCAAATCATAGCTAAAAGTCTAAGAGTTCCAAAGTTGCTTTTTCTTGTGATCTTTTAAATTACTGTTGCATTGTGATACTTCCATTGCATAGACAAAGTAAGATAAATGTTTTCATTTCTTAATCTAATTTTTAAATTCATTGTAACAGTCTATGCCTGCTTTAACTAACGTCTTGAGCTTATATTAGTAATTCCAGTATATAGTTGCACTACATGTTGCTGTTTAAGTGCTCTAACTGTTGTTATTAAACCCTAGTTGAATTCTTGTGTACTAAGTGTATGTCAGGCTAGTTCAGGACTTGTCTTTGCATTAAGGTCGTTTGTGGACAGTCAAATCTGAGCTAAGGATTGTTTTTAATGCTGTTTTAGCTGCTTTCTGAAAAAAAAAATAAATACAATTCTAAGCTTGTTTCCTGCCTTTGCTTGCTATGACTAGTCTAGTTCAGATACAGATTTGCTGTATCCAGGACTGTTGGTAAGCTTCTGAGCAACCCAAGCCTTTCTGTGTTGGAGGGAAGTCTTCTAGCTTATCAGTGGGAGTGGTAAGCACTAAGTAACCTATCTACCACAAGAGGAGTAGTTCCTGGCCCAGAATTGGTAGTTAATTGGCCGTTTTGGCAGTTTTTCCATCTCTTTAAAATGTCTGGTTTAAAAGCCCGTATTTGTGCTTGTTTCCTGCCTTTCCTGTAACTAGTTTAGTCCAGATACAGATTTGCTGTATCCAGGACTGTTAGTAAGCTTCTGAGACCCCCCCCCCCAAGCCTTTCTGTGTTGGAGGGAAGCCTTCTAGCTTGTCAGTGGGAGTGGCAAGCTCTAGGTAGCCTATCTACCACAAGAGGAGTGGTTCCTGGTCCAGAAATTGTAGTTTATTGGCCATTTGGGCAGTTTTTCCATCTCTTTCAATTTTCTGGTTTAAAAGCCTGCATTTGCACTTTCCCTGCCTTTCCTGTAACTCGTCTAGTCCAGACACAGATTTGCTGTATCCAGGACTGTTGGTAAGCTTCTGACCAGTGCCAAAGTCTGCTCTTTAATTTTTCCCTTAGCTCTGCTAGCTCTCTCCCCTCCTGCACTTTTATTAGCTTATTAGTTTAACACTTTACCAGACTTCTTGTAGCAATTATTGTAGCACACAAAAGTGCTACCAGCACTAAACAGTCTACAAGGAAACATCTGCAGTACTTATTATTAATGCCCACCCCTCCAGGCATGTCCTTGTGCTTTCTCCTATTAACCTGGTGAACTTGGGCATCCTGAGGCAATGTAGCAACTGCCTCATGTACACTGACAACCCTCTCCACTTACCTCCCAACACTAAGACTTGTGAGAGATGCCCTTATATATCCAAGTTGGAAGCCACACACTCTCCAGTCAAGACCGGAATAACTGGTCAAGAGGAGAAGGTCAACACTTGCACCACACCACATGGAACACATAGCCCTCCAGAACATAGACCAGCAGTGCCTTCACATAAAAACACAAACCACACACCCACCTTCGCAGAGGCTCTCAATAAAAATCTACCCAAACAGCAGAGACCTCCAAGACAGAAACGCACTCGATCATCACAATACAGCACTAATCATGAGACACATAACTCTCCTAAACAGTGTGCCACTCAACAAAAGCCCCTTAGCTAAAACAGCATGCCCAACACACTAGTCATAGGTGACTCGAAAGTGAGGCACACTGATGTCCCACTCACTAGGTTGAATAAGGAGAAAGTAACAGTCAGCTGCCTGTCAGGTGCCAGGATCTGCCACATAATGCACGCACTCAGGTCCCTCAACAACAGATACGAATATGACTCTATCATTGCACATGTGGGTGTGAATGACCTGAGACGTACCTCCCTGGACTACATGAAAAGAGACATGGAGGAGCTCTCGGATTATATATCCCAGGCAGGTATGACCCTAGCCCTGAGCAGCATCCTGCCATCACCCAGAATGATACCACAATACAAGCAGAAAATTACTGATTTCAACAACTGGCTAAGTTTCTGGTGTCATTCTAAGGGGATCCAGTATCTGTCTGCCTGGGATGACATGATTGATATACCTTGATGCTTTGCCAGAGATGGCCTGCATCTGTCACCCCTGAGCTTCTGGATACTGGCCAAGGCTCTTGCCACCCCTATAGTGCCTTTTTTAGGTGGTGTTCCAAAGACCAAATTACCACTGTAACAGCTACAAACAAATGCAATCTGAGGGTCATACTGCTTAACTCTAGAAGTCTAAATCTCAAAATGCGCTCGCTCGAAGCACTCCTTAAAATGGAGAACATCGACATTTCTGCTGTAACAGAGACCTGGTTCAAGACAGCAGAAAGCAACCCAGCACTACCAGGCTATAACTCATTCCACACCTTTCGGCCCCAGCACTTGGACCGAAGCTCCAAAGGCGATGGTGTTTCCATATTCATAAAGGATGCACACACCTCCAGACTGGTAGCCCAGCATAACGCATCTGAGATACTTCAGGTGCAGCTAACATTGGGTAAGACAGTGATTCAGGTTGTAGCCTGCTATGGGTCCCCATCCATGTCCCAAGACTCACACTCCACATTCCTAAGTGCCCTGGAGAATATTAGGGTCCAACCTAACACTCTCATACTGGGTGACTTCAACTACCCATCCATTAACTGGGAAAACTACTCATGTACCAATACACATGCCCAACGCTTCCTGGAATTCATTTATTCCAATGCCCTGGACAAGCTCATTCTTACCCCCACTAGAGGTAGCAACATCCTTGACCTGGTCATTACTAACATGGGCGACCGTTGCTCTACACCAGTAGTCAGCTCCTCCCTGGTTAGATCCGACCACAAACTAATCACCTTGAAAATCCACATCCCTCCCCCACCACAAAGGTAACCACCATGAAAAACTTCTCCAAAGCTAAGTTTGGGCTCCTAAAAACATAGGTGGCTAACTTCATGGCACCCATGCAAATGCAGAATAGTTGCATGACTGCCGAATCATACACCAGTGCACTATGCAAAGACATACACACAAATGCATGGATCTCGCCAAACCCAATAGAACCAAGATGCTGTCCTGAAAAAAAAAGGAAGCCAATATGGTTGTCGCCTGCCATAAACAAACTCTACAACAGAAGGAGGAAACTGATGCGGAATAAGGTGAAGTCCCAAGACTGGAAAAACTCCCTTATCAGCCTCAACAAAAGGTTGAGATCCCTCATCAAATCCTCTAAAGCTAGCTATGAAAACAAAATTGCAGCAGATAGTAAAGACAACCACAAGGCCTTCTATAGTTATGTAAAGAATCTCCATGGCAATACCCAGGTTTGCTTTGAGCTACTGCACAATGGTACCTCTTATACCAAGCCAACAGATATTGCCAGTATACTAGCTGACAGATTCAGTGCCAACTTTACCACTCCCCCCCTCAAAGGACAATACCAGTAGATTGCCAGACACCCAGTATTACTGCTGCATAGGTTAAAACAGCACTGTCTAAGACCAAGAATACAGCTTCTATGGGACCTGACAATATCCCTGGCTGTGTTCTACATGAACTACAGAGTGAACTGGCACCTCACCTGTGTGCCCTGTTCAATCACAGCCTCACCTCAGGCTTTGTCCCTACCAAATGGGGCACTTCTACAGTCATCCCTCTCCACAAAGGAGGAGTGACTACAGACCCTGGGAGCTATCACCTCATTAGCCTTATGAGTCTGATATGCAAGGCTATGAAATGGATCATCATGGACCTCATAAACAGAGATATAGAGAATCTCAAAACTCTGGATCCTACACAGTTTGGTTTTGTGAAGGGTAGATCATGCCTGCTCAACTTGGCTGACTTATTTGAGTCAGTCACCAGAGCTGTGGATGAAGGCAAGGTGGTTCATACAGCCTACCTTGATCTGGCCAAGGCCTTTGATACCATTCCCCACTCAGAAATCATAGAAAAACTCACTAAGCTGGGCATCAACCTCTATATCACTAGGTGGGTTGCAAATTGGCTCACAGATAGAACCCACTGTGTGAAAGTAGATGACTCCAAGTCAGACTGGTGACCAGTCACAAGTGGAGTCCCACAGGGTTCGCTCCTGTGTCCTCTTCTGTTTGGTATCTACTTCTCTTAAGTCCAGGCCAACACAAAGGGACTCTGGCTGACAAAGTTCACAGACGATTGCAAGTTGGGAGCTATTATTAACACCCCAAGTGATGTTGATATCCTACAGAAAGGCCTCACTGAGACCAACAACTGGTGTCAGAACCATGGCCTTAAGCTCAATGCCAAAAAATGTGTTGTCATCCCCCTTGGGAAAAACCCAGTTCCCTTGAATTACCACATTGATGGTAGTCCACTGAACACAGAAGGTATTATAAGAGATCTGGAAACATAGGTTGACAGCAACCTCTCTTTTGACCACCACATTGCCACTGTGGTCAGAAAATCCTTCTATGTGACGCATCTCATTACTAAGGGTTTTGCATCCAGGAAGAAAGAGGTCATTGTCTCCCTCTACTTTTCCCTCATTAGGCCAATCATCGAGTACAATGCCCCATTTGGCATGTACCTCACTAGACACCTGCAACAACTGGAGAGGCTGCAAAAGTACCTCACAAAGAGGATCTTAGGCCTTAAACACTTGTCCTATATGGATAGACTCAAAAAATTCCAACTATTCTGTGTCTCATATCACCTACTTAGAGGTGATCTCTGCTTGACTTACAAAGCCATGTCTGACCCAGCTCTGTTAAAAATGCTACATCTAAAGAGATCCCAATCCCTCTTCACCACACACTCCAGAGATCTCAACCTTATTACCACAATCAACAGAACATGCTGGAGGGACAGGTTCATAACCTAGAGACTGCCCATGCTATCATGCTATGGAATAAACTTCCCATACATGTCAAGCAGAGCACCTAACTGGCCCCCTTCAAGAGTAATCTTGATGAGTGGATGGGAAATAGAAAATTCACCCTGGGGATCACTCCAGTGGCTCTACTCAACAGAGGCACTAGGAACTAAGTTTGGGTGGCACGATGCCAGGGTAATCCTATGGGTTAGACTTGTAAAGGCTCCAGGGCCATTAGCTTAGTGCACACCTATGAACCTTTAATTGTTTTCCCCTTCCACCCATCCTGTTGTAGTTGTATTCTTAAACCCAGTGTATCTGCTGTTGCTGGCCCCTTATGATAATTTGACAACATAATTCTCTCCACCTCCCTGTTTATTGGCTTTTGACAAGCATATAAGTATAATTTTGTGAAGTTCCTCCCCTTAAACTACTCATCAAGCTAAAAGACTGTTGATAAAATTGCTTAATACTGAATGTACTGATACTGCTTGCAATGATTTCAACATCAAATTAGTGAGCTTTTTTTATTATAATTAGTTTGCTGGTACTTGCTGGTGGCAGAAGAAGGTTTCCACGCTAGTTGTTTTGTATTGAGATTTAAATACTCAATAGTCGGTCCTCTCAAACATTATATTAAAATCAAACTCCAAGCAGTTACCCCTGCTCCCAGAGTCACTCCTGTTGGTGTCATGGACTAGCAGTTCCCCACAACTTCTCTAGCCAGCCTGAATGAGAATGGTATCATAGTCTCATGCTGTACAATTATCTGCTACTCAAACAACATAACACAGTGCATGACAGATGCATATATATATATATATATATATATATATATATATATATATATATATATATATATATATATATATATATATATATATATATATATATATATATAATGTCCTTGGAGGCAATAAACTCGGACACCAAACTCCTCAGCAGTACACCACACATCACACCTCACCAAGGCCATTACAAACAATAGATATAATCCATCATACACTGAGGTTCTAGGGTTAACTTGCCTAAAACTCAAAAATATTCAAAACAACACAGGCACAATGCACACTCATCAAGTTAAGCCTACCTGCTCACATAGCACAAGGAATGCCAAAGTCACAGATGCTGAGCCCATAAGGCAGGCATCAACCCAACCAAACATTCTTGTTATAGGTAACTCCATTGTAAGACATATAGATGTGTCTCTTACTAGGCTAAGAAAGGCAAGAGTGATGTTTAGATGCTTG